>NW_010417274.1:36684-60274 GCF_000710305.1 Buceros rhinoceros silvestris | reverse complement strand
CTGGATATCCCAGGGTGCAGACTCTTTCCACAGATCCTGAAGGAAGTCTGTGGGAAGTTATTCTGTGCGATAGCTTAGAAACAGTCTGCAGAACAAGCAGCTTGATGCCTTTTCTGTGAAGACATTCTCCCCTCTTCCTGTCTTGATCCACAGCCTGGCAGCTGACCCATTTCCAGCTCTGTACCAACAGGTAGGTCCACTCCAGCTTCTTCACTGGGTCATGTGATATAATCTCCTGTACCTGAAAAGGACATGTGTCTCTTACCTCTTAACCAGCAGAAGCTGACTTTAATCTACTGGCCCAAGGGTCTACATCTTACTATAATTTCTTTGAATCATCTAGGTATATTTCCTCTGTCCCTTGCTAACAAAGTTTTGCATTTTATTGCTGCAAAGCTTTCACCTTGGGGAAAAAAAGCCCAAACCAACACAATAAAAAGACCAATCAAAGCTGAAAATATCACGGCCAAGCAAGAGAGATGTTTTTAAACATCCTCAAAGCAAGATGTTTGTGTAGGTGAATAACAGGACTTCCAGCAATCTGGGTGACTTTGTGCAGAGCCTTCTGAATAAGCAAATCCCAGATGAATACAGGCCACAGTGTGTGTTATTCATCAGCATGCTGGGAGATGGGAGCATGGGGATGATATCAAAAACCAGCCCCCCCTTCCCCTGAACAGAGCCTACTGATAGGGCAGTGTGTGCTGCCAACAGTGAGTCATTCATCACTCTGTCCTGTCCTCATTTCACAACAGCATGATTCAGTGTTTGTAAAGGAAGGTCCTGACTGCAAACATTACCCTCATTCAGCCGCTGTTAGCCTCATTGCAGCATACAGCGTAGATTGTGCTCTGCATGATATTTGCCAGGACGGTAAATCAGTGGAGGTAGAGCATGGCCAGTGATCTGGAGGTCTGAGCAAACTAAGAGCAATCTGGAGGGGGACTGTGCTATGAAACCACCGCTTTTGGTAGGTCTAACACTCATCCTCTCCACTGCCTCCAGATCAGCCCCAGTAGAGAAGCCCAGCTGAGCCTCCTGCCTGTTAAAGTCTGGGATAAAACTGAAGAAAAAGTTTCAAGCCATAAGATGAATTTTCTAATTGCCAGCCCTACGAATTCAGCCCAGGGGGTGGGAAGAAATTAAGCAGTGCTATGCCCTTCCTGCCTCTTTGGTTTCCAGCAGCTGCAATGCTGTGACTGCAGACTGACAGTTTTGCTGATAAGGCAGAAAACGGAGTGAACTCACCTTGCTTTTCCCTAACCATACTAGCTTCCTTTTGCCAGCAAGACTGAAAACTAGTTTCTGTCAGTCAATGCAAGCACTCAGAGTCTCTCGGAGCACAGATATGCTGATCAAAGAGATGCCTCTATAATAGAGGAAGGTCAGCCCTAGAGGATCAGCAGAATTGGTGTGGTTCGGCTGTGCTTAAACTGACATGAGGTGTAGGAAGCCAGAAAGGGATAGGGAGATGCAGACAGCCTTCCCTGTGCCTGGTTCATTAGGCCGAGGGAAGATTTAGCTCCTAATCGGTTTTCTGATTCTCCTTAAGACCATCTTCTGCTCTGCTTGCTGTTTCTGTAATACTCCTGCCGGCTTTGCTACAGCCACCAGTGTCAGGCAACAAAGCAATTAGGGGCATTGTTCCATCCAGACCTCTTCCCATCCACCCTTTGTGTGTATGGCACATACCTTTCTCCCATCCACAAATCCTAGATTCGATTTGAAAGGTAATCTGAAAGTCAGAGTAAAATGTTTTCTAGTAAGTAAATAATTACTAAAATATTTTCTATTTTTCTTATTTTCCTTTTTTATTTGTTCAAGCAAGAGTAATGAATAGCCTTCTGATTTAGAGATATCTCCAAAGCAGGTATAAACCAGCAGAGTCCCACTGACATCTGTGGTGCTTTGTCAAGCTACACAAGATGCAGATAAAGTCTTTAATGTTTCACAAAGCAGATTTATCAGGCTCCTTGTGGGCTTGTATGAGTTAACAGAAAGCGCTTTCTAGCAAAGTCATCCATCACTTGGCTATCTACAATAATGCGCATGCAGGTAAATCACCAGGGTTCTGCTACCAGATGTTAAAAAGGCATTTGACCTTCTTGTATATTCTGCACATGAAAAGAGCTCAGTAAATTATTTGACTTTTAAACAACAGTATTCAACAATTTACTACAGGGTCCGCTAACTGGATGAGGTGTTAACCTGGACATCCTGACCAAATTCCAACTGGGATAATTATATGCTGCCTGAATGCTCCCCTCTGTTTCAATTGTGACTCTATTTGATGTTATTTTTTGCTTCGCCCCATAAAGATTGTGCTGGAATCCTGCTTTTGCTGTGTTGCACACCAAAACTGTACACACTGCAATTGTTGATGAAAGATCTTTGTATATAAAGTTTTAAAAGCACTCATAAATGCTTTGTTTATGAGTATAGGAACTCTAATGCATGGTTATGATTGTTTTTATTGCTTTTATTGATGTTGGTATTGTTCAGATACTACCTACTACTACTGCTCTTTTTTGTCAAGTCCTGAAACACGGATTTAGATTAGCATTAAAATCAGAACCTGCATTTACGCAGAATAATGTGTCATTTTGGATTCCAATTCAGATCCATTTTAAGGCAAAACCATCAATGGCAAATCCATATTGAAATTACAGTATGAATTTCCCAAATCTTGTGGGCAGGAATTGGGGCCAGAGCTGTGAATAAGGCTTACTTCAAGTCACAATTAGATCAGAAACAAACCAAAACAAAAAAAGGAAAAAGACAGACAGGCTAATAAATACCGGGCTGGAAAATCTTACTAAAACTACTTAGGGACTTATCATATAAGATGTAATCAATAAATACTATGTTGGTTGTGGTTGTACTGAGGAGGGTATTGACTAATAATTCTACATATTGCTGTGTTGGCTGCTAATTTTCATGTATAATTTTCTCTGAGCACCTCCCTCATTTCTATGTGTGCTAAAAAGCTCATATTCTTGGCTCACATAAAAAACATCAAAAGGTGGGAGCAAAATGAGGAGCAAATTTCCCTTTGCTAAGGGCACATACTGTGGCTGCAAGGTTGGGCTGTGGGAGGGACCTGGAAGGGAAGGAAACTCCGGTTCCGACAAATTATCAAGTACGCAAACAGTCTTGCCAAGGAGAAATGCCTGTGATCTGCCACTCATACTGCTTGGCTGATTTAAGGGACTAAAACTATTGAAGACTTTTCACCCAGCTTAAGGTACATTCTGTACATTTCGATACAAAGACAGTGCATTTGAAAGGATAAGAAGAACAGCTAAAGTCTTTAAAAAAATCTATGGTCCATGGTAAATGTGCAAGACAGAATAATAAGGAGCACAGGGCAAAGTGCTGCCTTGCAGAGTCAAGCATGAACCTCTTGTGAATACTCCATTAATGTTCAGGAATAACCCACTTATCAAAACAACCTCTGCAAGGCTGATTTGAACTTAGAACATCTACTCAACAAATGAAATTGTATTACTTTGCTAATTATACTTTGCTAATTACCCAAACAGTACCTGTCAATGCAAAGAGTTAGCAAAAAATGTCAACTGTATTACTTGGCTGCGTTACTTCATTAACTAGGCCACGTTTCCAGACATAGCCTGGTCCACAGAGGGACCAAAGTGGAGTTAGCTGACTGTTGAAGTCTGCTTGGTCCTTGCCCCCTTGCTAAGTTTATGACCCACAGCTATCCCAGTGTGCAAGGAGTCAGCAGGTTTTTGCCCCAGCCTTTTCATCTGAGAGGACACACAGGGCTCTGGCTCCTTACTATACGTTTAATATGCCACAGGATTCAGTTTTGTCTTGGGCTTTTCTGTAACTCAGTGTTAACTCGGGGCAGGACAGCTGAATGCTAGACACCTGACTCCTTCCAAGGGGATGTAAGTCATCATTTCTTCCACATAACCCACTAGCCAGCTATCAGCTTGAGGCACCCTCAGGGTATAAGGGATTAAACCAGAACATTTGTTGGCACAGAGCCCACGGTTTGTTTTGCTTGCACAGCACCTAGCACCAGAAAGCCCTGCTCCCACAGCCCTAACAATAATTCAGACCACTCCAGAGTCCTATCAGTGATGTCGCTCGCACTAACCATATAGCACATATAACCCATCAATCACCATTCTTTCTCCTCTCTCCAGCACAGTTTGTTTCCTAAACTCTAATAAAAAGCCAGATGTTTCAAAGTGTGTATGGCACATACCTGGCAGGAAAGGGTTTACTTTCTTCTCCTTGCACACTAAAAGACAGTGCCCCAGCACTGTATAAAAGCCTGTAGCTGTGAAGACAAGTTTTTGGATGCTGTTAATCCTTGGCATGGTTTCCCTGGCCATGACATCGAATGTGTCTTTTGCTACAGTGGAAGGAGAGTCTGTATTCAGCTGGTAGTGCTGCTGTACCTTCAGTCTTACCTAATTATATTCTCTAGAGTGAGTTATTTGCCACATATTTACATAACCACCTCTCCCTCTCTCTTCCTACATGTACGGCAGCCTCTCAGCTGCTCTGTCATTTGGCCACAGAGGCACCAGTTTCCTAATCAAGTTTCATGGTCTGATGGACGTGGACAGTGATCAGTTTGCTTCCAAGGCATTTGTGTAAGAAGGAAGAGGGCTTTGATCCCTATTGGCAATTCAAGCTAATAGGATTGCTCTTCTTACGTCTCACCCAGATTGCCACAGTATCCTCATGTGACAGTCTACAGTAAATCCCATTCCCAGAAATTTAAGCCTGTGGCCTCTAGATCCAAAGCCATTCACTTTGTGACAATTAATGGGTTGACAATATGGTCCACCTCCACGCAAAATTCAAAACAAAAGCCGATTGGCAAGACATAACCTCTCTCCAAGGCTAGTGGACCCTTAATGTAAATACCCTGCACTTCCTGAGCTATGAGATGATGGAACATTTGAAAGACCTGCTGCAAAGAGGAAAATTCAGGGCATTTTATCTAAATGTCAAGAAGAGGATTTAGCAATATCCCTTAATCCACAAGACACAAGATGAAGGGATACTGAGAGAGGAGGGGAGCAGGGAGTGAGGCAAGAGCATGATTTAAAAACCACCTTGTTACAGTTACGGGGAGCTTCAAATAAAAAAGTTTCCTTCTTGCTTGAAAGGAAGACAAGTGTCCTGAGGAGGCCAAGCTCCACCACTCCCTAGGTGGCCTGAGAGAGGCCACCTCTGCCAGCTCCTTGTCCTTCCTGCATGCAAAGCTCCCCTTCTCCTCTCACGGGTGCTTCTTTCTCTCTGTGCTCTACTAACAATAAGCATGGCTGCATCCTGAATTGAAAGGCCCTTTGAAGAGCAGGTGAAGGAAAGGACTCAGAACCTATCATGGCTCAGCAGGACCTCTCAAAACAAAGACTAATGGGCAAGACATAATGGAGGCAAGCTGCAAGAGAATTATGCAAAGGGTCATCAATATTCATTTTATTTTATAATCAAGATGAAAAAAAGGCACCTGTCCCTAGCCCTGGACATCTTTGCTGGAGACCTCTGGGTGGACATCTCAGGCCCTAAAGAAGGAGTAGCACTCAAAATCCAAATGAGATCTTTGGCTATACCGTATCCCTGGACCGGTTCCTGCCAGCCCTTCATCCTGACTCTTCTGCTGTTTTCAAAGACCAGCCTTCCCGAGCCACACAAAGGAAAACTGTATTTTCACGTCAGCCAGTTCCTCTAAACATTCAATTAGCCTGTCAAATACCGAACACCTCTCCTTTATGGGAAATTCCTCCTGCAGGCTCCACCTCTTCCTCCTGCCAACGGCTCTTTGCTTTGTCCTTTCACAGTGGGGATATAGGCAACATTTCTGCCCTTGTTAGCAAAGGCAATTATGACCACCTTCTGTGAGTAATTACTCATTTCTGTCTGGTTACTACAAAACCCAAAATTTCGTACAATTACAGGCTGCCTGGCAACTTTCACGCTGCTGGGATGAACAGCAGAGCACTCGACGCATGCAGTGTTTCAGGCAGTTAAGCGCTTTTTGTTAAGTTACTTTTTGTTGTCCCTCAGGCAAATGGTGCAATCCACAGCATACAGAGACAGCTTGAGGGCTGGAAGAGCTGCCTTATTCCTTCCCTTCCTGCCTTGCATGCTCTCAAGAAAGCCACAACAGGTCCCTGAGCAAGTGGTATGGCTATGCCAGTGCAGACCTGCACTTAGACCAAAATAGTCCTGTTGCAAAGCAAGGTACAAAAAACTGGAAGACACTGCTGCCCAGACCCTGACCGCTGTACTGCACCATGAGTGGTATATGGACTAACTAACCTTTCTCTGTGATCCACTGTGCTACATGACAGTGGTACATCCAAAATCCAACTCCATTTTTAGGCAAGAAATAGCCTTCTTTAAGAAATACAAAGTATTTATATATAGATTTTGCAATGAGAGCAACAACAGGAATAGCTTTTCTTTAAGCTTGCAAGTTCAACCTCTCTGCAATTTCTGAGAAACAGCATAGTCCAACTGAGCTGTGGCTTCCCATGTGGCTACAAAGTACCTGCCTTCCAGTACCTCCAAGGTGGTCATGCACCTAACTCAGTTATGCACTTATCCCAGCGAGATTAGCGGTCCTGAAACGCTTCTGGAAATGCCCAAGAGAAAAGGTCTGCATGTGGTGGCTGAGTCCCAGCAAACTGCTGATTTCAGGTCTTGGACACTTAATGTTTCTTTTTCTTGGTATGATGCTATGTGATGCCTCCTGTAAAATGGCAATTGTGTATTTACTCAAGATATTAGACCCGGTTCTGATCTCAGCCTGCCATGACCTGTCACATCTGTCTGTGGTGAACACAAAATGCTCCCTACTCAGAAAGTGAATGCCTTCTGCTTATTCTCTGTGCCGGCAACAACCACTGATTCAAAGCAACAGACTCAGTTCAATTTATACATGGTTTCTACTGAGGAGAGTTTAAAGTGAAATGTCTGAATACTGATCCCTGAGTCCCTGGTGTAATGCAGGAATAATTTCACTGAAATCAATGCATTACATAGACGGGAAGCAAATTTAAAATCTGAATTCACTATACATCAGAATGGCACTCAAACAGGCGAAGCAACAGCGGCTCAAATACCCAGTGAGCCGAAATGGAGTCCCATTCATTCCACACATCTGCCATCTACACTGGGTCTTTGTGATTAAATACAACCTGCAAAGGACAGAGATTATGACACTCGTACAAATGTCTCTTTGGTATTGAGAGCTGTCTACATGTTAGGAAACAAACTAACTGCTCTGTGGAGGGAATATTTTTTCTGTGGGCTATGTTATCCATAAAACAAAGCAAGTCTCCCTGGGAGCATAATTCAGTTTCCTGCAGGTTAATGCCTTGTGGTCATACATTTTCACTACACTAACCCCTCGGTCAAGTTCTTTTTGATCTTTCCCGCTTCCAAAATGTTTCCATTCCCCCTCCACACTCATGCACCAGAGCCTGAGCCCCTCTGCAGCATCTTGTCTTGTACCGTAAACACTGAGAGGCCATGGGCCCTGGCTGATCCCATGCCACGTATTGACCAGACAGACCCTGAGCCCATCTACTCATCAGGCAGAACTGAACAGGGGATGCTGAACTTATGCTGCAGCTTTTTCTTCACCAGAGGCATTGATTTTAATCACAGGATACTCAGTGCCTTCTGAATAACCATCAGATTTCACAAAGCTTGTAGGAATGTAATGCCTTTCTGATCTCTACCCCTATGTCAAATTTGACTAGTCAACAGGCTCAAATTTTCTTGTGGGAAGGAGGGAATTTTGAGAGTCTTGGAGAGAAATGTAATTACATAAACCTTGCTTTGTTAGGGAAGCAGAAAAAAAAAAAGCTGCAGACAACTGATAAAACTTGAAGCATGAGGACATATGTTGTCAGAAGGTTGTGATCTAGTATGATTAGTTGCATGTGTGATGAAATCTCTTTCAGAACATAAAAAGGATCAGAAATTGCCCCATGTTCTCTTCTTGGCTCTGGAGATCCAAACTCTCCGGGTTTTGACCAGATACATAATAAAAAGCTATAAATGGACCATTTTGAATTGCCCCCCTTTCCCAGAGGGAGTATTCCTGAATACTTTAGGGAAAGGTAACCTCCCAGATCACCAGTCAGTCACTCAGTGCCGTGCTTGGAAGGCAATACCCCCCATGCCCTGCTGGCTCTTGCTTTCCTGTCTGAGCTTTTGTTACCGACTGTCGCATTTGTTGCGCTACTCTCCTTGAAAAAACATCTAGCTGCAAGAGCCTCCTGCAGCCCTGAATTCCAAGGGTTACAATGACAGTGCTGCCTGAAACAGTATTTCCTTTTCCACAATCTGCATTCGACAGCTGTTAACTTCATCAAGATCCTATATTGTGAGAGAGTCTTAAAAAAAGAGGCAGCCCTGTTTTCTCCACAGCTTTTGTGGGAAGGCTGTCAGGCCAGATTCAACCCTGAAAAACAGGGAATTCAATGGGGTGCCACGACATGGCAGGCAGGGCAGAGAACAACTGAGTTGTAATTTTGAAAAAAAAACCGCTCCCAGTTCAGGTACAACTCCTAGTCACTTCTGGCTTTTTAATGTCAGCCTTCCTGATAAAAATCAGCTCCTCTTTTCTGAAATAATAATCATTTGTCTTAAATATCAACTGCACTGGAAAAGCTGCATCAGGCCCGAGGTTGCTGGGCTGGATTTCGCTCCCCTCCCGAGACAATAGTGGATCTATAGGACATACGTGCCTGAGAGATGACTCAACTCACAACTGTTCCTCCTACCCAGGCACAGAAGTGATAGCTTTGACCTTTTGTTCATGGAAGAAATCATAGGGAAGAGAGGTCCTCCACATCTTTGAGACAAACTACAGTGTCACCTTACCAGGGGACAGCAAAGCTCTGGAACAATTTGGGATAGGAAGTGAGGAAGGACTGTGCATTGACTGAGATGACAGGTGACATTTCAGAAAGGCAGGACAGGATTAAGCAAACTGGAAGAGGGACAGGTTTCAGGCATGAAGAGATCTTTAATGTCATACACACCCTGGCACACTTTTCATGTAGCACATTTTAAAGCTGGAGCATCCATCCCATGCCCCATTCCTGGAGCACTGGCTCCCTGGGAAGCACCCCAGCCTCAGAAATGTCCATCCTCCCACACATCTCTGCTGTTTCCTAGGTGTTTCCTGTCTAGCTGTGTCCCAAATCCAACTTTGCTTCACATAAGGAGAGCAGATAGAGCCAGTGCAACTGCAAATATCCCATGAGTTGCATTGAAATCCAAGATTCGCTGCATTTTCCCATCATAGCAGCTAAAGGGTTTCAGACTGAACGTTAAGTTCTTAAAAACCTTTTGCTCTGCTTAAAGGTGCTGGTACAGCTCCAGAATACCTTTTGTGAGAGGAGACTTAGGACGAGATTGAGCAGTTTTGAAAATCCAGCCCCAAAACAGTGCAACAATCATACTAACAGAACCATTTGATTAATAAATCTAGCGTCGTTTAATTATAGCTAATCCTTTTACTGAAAACACAGTCTTCACACAATGATTCCTCAGAGCTGTCAGGGTCCCTGCGCTACCACTGTTATGCAGCCTTCCAAAGTGGGGGATCCGCAATTATTAATTCCAGACCTGTGCCGCACCAGGTCTCTGGGATTTGATGTGGATCACATGTGAGCACACAATAGTGTTATTGTTGAATTAACCAGAGGACACATCCAGGCACATCTAGGTGCGCCGTGGGCTGGTGTCAAGGGTTGATTATGAGGCATCCTGCCTCCCACTCCTCTTCTCAGTGGTTGCTTTGTGGGACGTCTGTAGACAGCTCCCCAAAGAGAGCATCTTTCTGTTTTCCAGCGCCTGCAATCACTCCAGAAAGAAAATCATCAAAAGTCTGGTGTGGCACTAGGACACCATTTGCACTTTGGCAGCGCAAGGGTGCACTCCTCTACTTTGGCAACTCCATTTTCTGGAGGGCTTTTGCCAGGCAATGGTCCCATAGGAGGCAATGCGGAACATGATTGTCTTACCAGCAGGGGCCACACACATGGAGACATTGTCCAAGTGGAAGCAGAGGGAGCGTGGTTAGCTGTCCTTTCTGCTGACTCAGGAGTGGAGGTGTAGAGACATGGAGCATCCCCATTCCTGTAAGAGCAGTGAGGTGCTGGCAGGGGACCAGGCTCTCATCTCCAAAGTGTCTTGTCTCACACTTTCTCACTAGCTGGTCTAGCAAGTCCCAGGATTCACTGATGCTTTCTACAAATCTTGCCTGACCAAAGCTGCACGGATAGACCAGTGTGCCCTTGGTTCTTAGCCTGTGTCAGTAGCACTGATATCTCCAACTCCAGTGGAGAGGGTAGGGATCACCATGAGGGAGAGGACAACTGATCACCATTATCTCCAGCACATCTCCTGAATGGGCAGATAGTGAAATCATCTGTTCTCACGAAAACAGACACGTGGAATAACACACTGACTCCCCAATATATTTGAGCTTAGTGGGAATAGAATTGCTTCTGCAGAATACCACCTCATCCTCAAACCTGCATAAGTACATATCTCTCTTCAACTATATGGAGTTATTATTGTTTATCTGGACAATGGTAACCTTTTACCAGTCTTTACTTCAGGCTATTTCAGACAAAATTTGCCTAATGATGCAAATTTTCTCACAAAAACACACCTATCGCTTCCACCAAAGACAGTATTCCACCTTTTTCCTCTGTTCTTTCTCCCTATGCTTACCTATCACCTGTTCACAGAACTGTGGGGAAAGTTTCCTATCCTCCCATGCACAGTCTACTAATTTATATTAAAGTTACTCAGTTGATTCTAATTCTTGGGTCCAGTCAAGCCTCATCCAACCACAAGGATGTCCTTTGCCATCTTCACCTTGCCCCAGGTGCATAGGCATGTAGGAGTCAGTCTCAGCTGTAGCCCCAGCTGCCTCTCAGACAAAATGGGCAGCCCTTAACTTCCAGCCCCTATCACGTGTTCGGACCCAGGGTGCTGAGCAAAACTGTCAGCTGGCGTAACTGTGACAAGTCAGTGACGGATCCTAGCTGACGATACGGTTCATGACGGCTCTGAAGGCAGATCCTGATTTTCAGCAGCAGCTCCAGCCGATGGTCTTACCTTTCCATGGCAGTGCTAGGCTGGAACTCAAACAACACAGGAAATGGAAGAGCAGCTCTAAAATTAGCACGTTCCAGCAAATGCAGCAGCACCTGCTAGCGGGAGTTAAGATCAGAGCTGCAGCCCCCTAATGCTGAACTCCCCTGCATTTTGTTGTTGCCAGTTCCTGTCCAAACATCACCACGTGCTGCTCCTCTGCCCTTCTACTGCCTACAGAGGAAAGCCCCAGGAGGGCAGATGTCAGATCCTACCAATACATGCAAGAGGGATGTGGGGCGAGCTGTGTGGGATGGGCAGCCTGCATAGCCTCCGCATCTTCACAGGGAGCAGGAACTGAAAGGTAGAGGAGGAAGGCAGGCTAGGGCGGGTATAGTGAGGCATTAAAAAGCACTTGCTGGATCTCTGCTTGGCAGGGATTCACCTGCCCCTCTTTCTAAGCCCTCAGTTCCTGGGAAAGGCTAGCTATGAGGATGCTGGAGGAAGTACAGCTGAAGTGGTGGGAGCAAAATTTACACCATCTACCATAGGCTCCTGTGACCTGTGCAGAAATTGGTGACTAGGTTGCTCCCAGCAGGTGGGAAAACTGGGCTTCAGCACCAGGCCCACCAAGTACCCAGAAGACATTCATATAACGATTGTGTAAATAATCTGCCTGGGATTCTGCATAAATATTTAGGGTCATCTGTACTGAATGGGCCCACCAGTTACCAGACCCCTGCCACCCTTGGCACAAGCCCAGCCCTCTTCCCTTGCCCAGGAGAGCTTCACTTCTACCTTGGTTTCCTCCAGGCAGTGAGATAGAGGTTGATCTCCATCACCCTGCACTTCTTGTCTCCTTAATGAATAAGGGAAGGAGGAAAAGTACTTAGTACAAGCAAGCCCCCAGTTGCAGTCCTTATGCTGGAACTCAGTATGATCATTGCTAAAGCAAAGAAGCATATTTCCTTCTGGTGGGAATTACAGGGTGAAATACTGTGGTCTGCATTACACCAAGAGTCAAGCCAGACAGCAAGGCTGGAATTAGAATGCACCCAGGACAAGCTCAGTCTACCACAACCATAAGCAGACGGTTAGTTCAAACAGGTCTCCAGAGCATCCACCCCCAGCCCATGGCCACAAAATGCTCCTTGGGGCTCTGTAACATGCTAGAGACCAACAGCTTTTGTGTGCCACAGGAAGAGAGCAGTAGCAATCACAGGCAGCCCGTGTCCTCAGTGCCCGCTGTAAACCTCCCAGATGAGCTTTAGAAATTGGCCAGGCCTCGCGTTACAAAGGGAATGGAGAAAAATCCAACATCTAGTGATAACTTTCCATTTGACCTAAAGGGACAATTACAGAGATCAGCCCCAAGAGTATGAACAAGATATACAAGACAGGACAACATAGATGCTATCCTGTCACTAAGACAACCTTCTCCTTAGCTTTACCCACTGTTCTGAGCTTCTGCTAATGAGAAAAAGAGACCAGGGAGCCAAATTGTCCTATAAATCGGAGTGTGGGGGGGGGGGGAAATCTTTCATGGCTTTTTCTTCGCCTTCCTTTCTGGCCTTAGGATGAGTAAGTCTCTGAGGGAAGCTTGTTTATTTGCCAAGGAACTGGGGGGGTTTGTGCCTCCTTTTATTCTTAGGAAAAGATAATGACCTTTTGGTAGGAAGATCTAGCCCTTGCCAAGAAATACATTTTGGCAGGTCTCCAAAGGCATTGGCAGTTAGAGGCAGACTTCCCCAAAGAATAAAAGGGTAGATGGAGCTATGTGACCCTGGACTTCAGTTTAGGCTTGGCAAATTCTTTGGATCTATGAATCTGTGTTGTAAGCAAGGGTATTTGCTACCCATTTGACCCCAGAGGAGAAATTAGCAGCATGGGCACCACAGCACCCAGGCATGCAATAGGGTATGTCTGAAAGGCATCACTGTATTTCATACATGCATTCTCAGCTGGAGCGAAATTAGGTAGCTCAGGCCCTCCCATTCCTGGCAGCATGGCTCCAAGCCCGCTGCAAAACCCCCACAGAAACTCTTTGGTTATCACTGAACTCCACACTGCTGTGACTCTATGTTCATAGATAACCTCTGAGTGTCTGCACAAGCTGTGGGCACATCTTTGCACTGTAGAACAGGCACAGATTGCTGACTCTATACCCAACTCCACAGTCATCGTGGCCTGGCAGCATTTGCGGAGTGCTTAATCCAGGCAGACAGGTTTCTGCTGCTCTTTGCCATTTTCAGGAGGTTACTGTTCAGAGAAAGATCCTAGCAATCCGCAAAAAGCAAGATCCTAGTCCAGGGTCCATCTCTGCATGCATGTGTTGCTCAGAGATTCACGTGTTGCTCAGAGATTCACGTATTGCTCTCCCAAAGGGACTGTGAACTCATATTTAAACGGGGAAAGGCATCTGTTTCCCCATCAGCACTCAAGTTTGACATTTTCACTCCTGCCAGTTTCCAAAGTGCAGCTGAGAGCATAGGTAATCACAATGGACAATGCTTCTCTCTTTAACAGACCGTGACCCAGGCCATTTCCTGGAGAAGCATATGGCTCAGCACGCTTTTGCTTCCAAGGATCCCCAGAGATCCCAGAGAGCTGCTGGAAATGTCAGTCATTCCCTGAAATTCAGCCTCCAGGCTTCACCACAGGAAGTGAAGTTACTTTGCTCATCCCTGCAGCTCCTCATGCACCTTTATCCAGCAATTTCATGTGGAGGTATAGGACAGTTCCTGTCGGACTTTACCCCTACCTTCGGCCAAAGAACTAAGGTCAAGCAAATAATACCAGGTTATTGCAGTGAGTGACAGGTAATCAACAGAATAGGTGTGAGGACTATATCCTGAGAGATCTGGGTTGCCTCTGCTCCTCACAATTGCCTTCACTCACAGCCCATTCTGAAAGCTTTACAAGCCCTCGGCATCACAGATCGGTTACCTAGAATCTGTTTTCTAAACTCTTCTTGTTATCTTTGGATGGTTGGGTCTGTGAAATTGCCTGTTAACAGTTTGCAGAGTGGTTTAGCTAATCTAGAAAAGTACATGTGAATCTGATGGCCCGATATAACGGCTTGACAGATCAATAAGGCACATTCCGACCCTGCAGAGTCTAGACTACCCAGTGAGGGGCACTGAAATTTTTATAGCAAAGTCACCAAAACGTTATGCATGTGTTTGCACAAGAGGAAAAGGAGAGGAGCAAAGAATGGGTGATGTATTCAGCCAGAAAATGTTTTGAAGAGCCTGAGGAAATTACATTCTGGATTAAGATATCCTAGAGAGCCCATTGTAAATGCTTCTGCTCTCTAATATCGGTAGAACTGTACTCCTGTGAAGCTGAGAGTCTTTGTAGACCCAGGTTAGGTGGGTATGAAACTGGACGTACATGTGCATAAGCCTGTGTTGCAAGCACATAGGTATGCATGTCACACTGTGGGGAGCTTGATGCACACACATACAATAGCATTTGGACCCACTGAAATCTCTGGGACAAATGGGGTTTGCAGCTGTGTGTTTGTGACAGCAGCCTGCGGAGGTACCTGACAATTCAGAGATGACTGGTAGATACCTGTGCTGCCTGTGTGTGTTTCAGCAGAGGAGAGAGACCACAACACATTTCCAGCCCCATCTTTTGCCACTTCACTGCCTATTCCAGCAGTGTGACTGCTCTCAAAGATCATGCCCATTTCTGCAAATAAACTGGGATACGGGCCTAGCCCCCAGCTGCTGTAACGGAAGACCACGCAGCGGTGCTAATTTACAGCAGCTGAGAATTTGCCTCAGTTCTCCCAGCCCAAAACAAGACTCTATAAAAAGATGGTTTCTCAAGTTCAGCTGTGGTGCCAAAAGCCCCGTTCATATATGAGGTGTCTAATTGGATGGCTCGCAGTAGCGATGCTCCTGCTAACGGGCCTGGGAGACAGCAGCATGGCTACACTACAGCCTTCTCCCCACTGCTTCTCTCCTTTAGTGCAGGTGCAGCTGACTCTGATGTGCTGGTGGTAATTTTGGCAGCACTTTGGCTCACATGGGTTTGCTTTGGCCAATCCTAGAAAAATGAGTCTGAGAAATCCTTTGCACACACAGAAATCTCTCCTCCCCACAGACCACAAAAGGCTGTGTCTTCCTCATACTATTTTCTGTTTTCCTCACCTTCCTCTCTTGTTCCCATCATACTTGCCCAGTAGGTCCTAACCAGAGATTTACCACAGTGTTCATCAGAAGACGCTGGTGCCACTTTGTGACAGAGAATCCTGGCTGCTCTGCCGCCTGTGGAAAGCTTGATTTGGTCTATGTCTACCTCGACACAAATGATTTATTTGCTCTGCTTCAACAGAGCCTGTACAGCTTCGTTCTTTACCCTCTAAGTCACTCAGTATACACTTAGCAGCAAGGATGAAAGAGGCTTCAGGAAATAGCATGCTGAGATGTGAGGCCTCCCAGGCCTCCAATCAACCCCCCTGAAGGGGAAAAGCCTAGGGCTAAAGACCAAATTCTAATTATAACAACAGATCTGCAGTCGTTCCCGATTATGTCAAGCTCTTCAACGAGGGATTAAACAAGATATAAAATGGGTGCACCATCTTATTCTTCCCTCTAGCATCACTAGTGTGATGTTGTAAAAACATGGTGATATCTAAAAAACATATGAAAGGAACATTAAAGTGGCATGTGAATGACAGAGGAAAACAATATTAGTGTGATTGACACATCCTTTCTTGCTCCACAGGCATGATTTACTACTGAATTACATTAGGTTTAGGCTACAGAAACACCTCAGATTGCAGCTGGGATAATTCTTAAATGAAATCAACAAAAACCTAACAAAATCTGATTGCTGGAATCTGGGGAAACTGTAAAGATTGCAAAGTGAAGTAAAAGAAGATTTTGTGCTTAAGAACGAGGATCAGTGATTATGTTACCAGCAAGATTCATGAGTTGGTCAGTTTGCATCTGTGGATGAAGACTGAAGAACTTTCCAGAACACAGATCCTGAAAGTATACCTCAGACATAATTTTCATGCTCAGAAACAAAATTGCTGGGAAAATGAATAATATCGCAGTTAAATAATTATAAAATCAAAGTTAGTTGTCCCTTCCAGGCTGAGAGTTTATGAAACTCGCAAAAACTAGTACGATAGTACCACTAGTACCACTGAAATGGGATGGGTGGAAATTGCCTGAGCACAGATCAAGCCCTACAGTCTCAGTAGCTGTTCCTCCAGAAGCCTTCCCCAGCACTTCCACATCAGCACATCTTAGAGTGCAGCTCTTTAGGTTCACTATACTTGGGTGACACCTCCCTCCCTGTGGCCTGACTCCTTCGCCACCTCTGTTATGGAGTCACTTCCCTCTGTGCAAAGTGAGTGGTGTTTTACACTTACGGCACTTTCTCTTCGTTCAGATGTAAATGGCCGCAAGAGGTGCAAAACAGAATGGAGCTGGGGGGAAGAATAAGAAAAATAGCCTGTGAGAAGGCTATTTCTCTCCACAAAATCTGCTTCTTGCCCTTAGCACTGTGGCTGGAATATGACTGAGAAAATGTCCTAAGAACATTCCTCCTAGTTCACTGTATGTTTGTACAGTACCGTGAAGAGTAGAAATATGTAATATTTGTTACACCATACCCAAAAGAGGCCCTGAATGTGATTTGTAAAGTGATATCAAAGAAATTCAGCAGGCAGAGAATTCAGGCTAAGCAAAACGCCTCACACATGAGTGAAAAACAGAGCACAAGATTACACTGGGAAAGATTATGCCACTTTATAACTGCAGTAGCAACAGCGAACTGCAGAGCACTTCGCTTCACAGACATCAGACCTTTTGCAGTTAACCTCTCCTATCAACTGTCAATTGAAGGGTTAGTCACCTCTGCTCAAACACTCATTTCACATAATCTTCCCTCTCAGCTACTTTTTACCATGCAAAGTATTTCACAGAGCTGTGCAACAGACAGCACATGACTTCTATCCCCAACTAAGGCTACACTAACTTGTCAGTGAGTTCCAGAGGTGATTTTTCAGTGGTGTGAAAAGGTATCTGCTTTGTTTTAATTTTAAAATGAAACAGCTTTTTTTTTTTTTTTTTTGGCAGTGCAGAATGTCTGAAAAGGCCATTAAAACATTTCTTTTTAGTCTCTTAGGCGAGAGTGGACAGTGACAACACGCTATCTGTTGTAACAGGGTACTGAGCATTACTCTACCTGCATGCCTGAGCGATATCCTGAGTGATATACAGGGGGGCTACGCTTGCCTACTGTGTGCCTTCTGCAGCTCCACCACGTCAGCAGGGTCTCTCAGACCGAGTCAGAATCTGGCCCGCTGGGGCCGTGCTGTACTCCGCCATCCCCTGCTCTCCCTCTGCCTGGTTCAGGCTGCATGTGTGGTGGTTCCTTCTGATTCATTTCTTTCTACTGCCAAAGGAAATGCCTAAAGGATCTCCACAGCATGAAGGTCTCTGAGATGCTTTTAGCCTGAAAGAGGGGCAGATTCTTAGACTGCAGTGCAGCTTCTAGGGTGTCTTTAAAACATTTCTTATCCAGACAAGAGGTTGCAATGGGTAAGTAGTTACCTGGAGGGGAGAGGGGCCTGCTATGACAGCTTAATCAAACTGAAACCTGTCCCTAGCTGCCCCTCCTTTCCCGGAGACCCACAGGGATTATAGCATGGTGCAGTATTTTGTCAGTGAATTGCTCCCTGGAGGGAGTTTAGGTAAGGGGCTTCTGTGTGCATATAAATGGTGCAAAATACGCAGTGTCAGGCATCCTATGCCTGCGGAGATCGACATGTGTGATGGGCACGTGTGATGGTCACTGTGAGTGAGGCATCTCGGCACACACCTTCTGGCCCCCAGAGAGTTACCCACCCAGCTGGGAACTCTGTACACCCCTGCAATCTTTATTTTCACAGGAAATAAAAAACCAAAATAGCAAGGTACTTATCTACAGAAACAATACAGAACCAAATTTATCTTTTAGGTTTGCATTGCCTACAATTTAAGGCCTGAAGGGACTATCAGAGAGACTGCTCGGTCTGACACCTTGCATATATATTACGGGTCATTTCATTTTAACTGCTTTTCCCTGCACAGAACCCAAGAGCTTGTGTATTCAAGAGGCAGTTCAGTCTTGATCTGAAGCCATCAAAACATGGAGAATCCATCACATTAATCATCTTCTCTGTAAAAAAGGTGAGCCTTCTGTCAGGTGCATTGATTTGGCTTTGATTTGCAGCCATTGTTTCTCATTTTGTCTTGCTTTGCCAGCATAAGTAACCCTTTAGGGTCTGCCACTTTACCTCTGTGAAGTTACTTGTAAGTTTTAATTCAGTCACCATTCCATCTCCTTTCTGACAAGCTAACCTCCGCACCTCTCCCTGCAAGGCGTTTCCTCCAGCCTGTGAATAATTTTCTAACAGCTTCCTCCACACTCTGATTTTTTCAATGTGGATTTCAAAGCGTGGACACTAGAAGTATATGCTTTTCTGTTTGAGTTTCCCACATGTTGAGAGGTATGAATTACACTCCCCTCCATCCTCTGTTCTTATCAGCCGAATCATGTATCAGCTTTTCCATTATTCCATTCCAAACCGATGTCAGGCTAACCAGCACGGAGAAAATCTACTCATCCACTCCCCTTTTTGGAATTACTGCCATAAAATTAGCTTTTGCACAGTTTCCTGGGTGACTTCCAGCATGCGGAAACTGCTCGGCATCAGTACTGGTGGGCTGGTGACCCCTGTAGCCAGGTCCTTTAGAGCCCTGGCCTCTAACTTCTCTGGCAGCATGGATATAGATACTTTTCTCTTTCTTAAATGTTGTTCAGCAGCCCCTCCTGGCCAGGAGCAGGGCAACCAGGGGCAGCACCAGCCCCGGGCAATAGGCACCACTTCCTGGGCCCTGTGGCCAGATAAGTCAGGGGTGTGGGGAGCTGGAGCCCAGCCCTGCTGGGGCATCGCTGGGGCAGGGGTTGACAGCCCCAGGGGATGACAGGAGTTCCTGGGCTGCAAGCAGGATGAGGCTGCATAACCTGAGGGAAGACAATTTTATTTTTTTTGTAACGGCTGTTGGTTGCAGTAATTAATGTGCTGGCACCCCTTCCGGGAGGAGCACCTGCCTGCAGGCAGGACCACAGGGTAGCAAACCGTCCCCGGAGCCATGCTGCAGTGGTGGTGGTGCCACCAGCCAGCTGCACGAGGGCTCACCCGCAGTCCCCCTGCCCGGCGGCCGGCAATGCCCTGGCAGCGAGCCTGCCCGCTTTTCCTTCGGTAGTTGCACGAGTTCTGTTCTTCCGGCCCGTAACCATCGGCAGCAGCTCGCGTCAGGCCTGAGCACAGCGTCCCGGCCGTGAGGCTGCCCCGCTCCCTCCAGACACAGCTGCCGAGGGGGGAGCCTGGCCCCCGGCTTCCCACGCGGGCCGTGGTGGCGCGGCCTCTCTGAATCCCAAGGGGAAGCACAGTAGGGCGGTGTTAGCTCTCCTCTATGGGAGAGCGTCACGGCTGACTCCTTGGCAACAGCCAAACAACAAGGTTCTCAATCTCCCCTGGAGCAAGTTAAAGATGGTTCTGCAGATCCTGTTTGATGAGGGTGTTTATTTTTAGCGCAGGTGACCAAGCTTCAATGGTCAAGATGCCTTACCCAAGCTTTCTGAAACCGCAGGGAACTCCAGGCTTGAGGGTTTTGCTCGGAGTCGCCTCTGGTGTTCCCTGTCCTCTCTCTGTTCAGACACTCCCATCAGGAAAGGCCCGGGCAGCTCTGTGCTGTTTCAGGAATAAGCCAACCATTATTATTACCACAACACGTGATGGACGAGCCCTGAGGCCACAGGCTTTGTTATGAAATCAGAAATGAGGAGGCAAACGTTAGATTAAATTAAAAAAAAAGAAAGGCGTGTGCAAACCCCCTATTTCCACAGCAGTAAATGATTCATTACTTATTTACAAAAAGCAGCATTTCTGAAGAGTCACGGAGATGATTCTGTTTCAGCATAATTTTGCTTAATCAGGCTTTGAATTAATTAATGTAATTAGTCACTATGGGGGGGATAACTCGGACTGATTTTATGGAGCCTTTTGTTGTGTTTAGGTCTCTACAGCTTGATTTAAATGGCTGGAGGGGCTTATTAACAGGAGTGATTAATATTGCATAAAATTGATTACAGCCTAATTTTAGCAGCAAAACCACATTTCTGCTCACTTTCATCATGTGTAACTGTAGTGACTTCAGACCAAAAGCAGTCTGGCTTACAGCTGAATAGCAGCACAGGCACTGGTGGCCCACAGCCCTCGCCATCAGGGACGCCAAAACCCACCCAGGCTCACAATGAGGAAGAGCCTTGAGCCAGACTGGGATTACTGTGAGGGGAAAAAACTTTGTCTGCCAACAGAGAGAGAAAAATCCATCAAATCCCCTCTACCGACTGAGAAATCAGTGTGAGGATTTTATTCAGCTGAATTCTCCACTTAACATCTGCCTGCTGCTCGTGTTCCTTTTTCTACAACACTAAGCACAGGAAAGGCCCAGCCTTGTAAAACCCCACCCTTAGCTTTCCGTATATATGAAGTGAAAAGAGCTTCAAACCTTGGCGGGCTGCTGAGTTGTCACGCGTATGTAGGTTTCTACAAAATGCATGTGCATATACATGTGTGCAATGCTGAGAAAGGATGGGACAGATCCCAACGTGGGAAGACACCGTGAGTAGTACCTGAGCCTACACAGGAACCCAGCCAATGGACTTACTTCAGCTATGCAAAGTGTCTGGCACTCTGCACTGATCCTTTAGATGACTTATATTTTTCTATTAATCAAAATACAATAAAAATCTAATTTGAATTGTATGGTCCTGGATATCGTTAAATAAAGCAGACGTGAAGTCTCTAAACAAGATATCCTTGAGGTCTGGCTTTGAAAAAGAAGGAAGACGTTTCACACAACCAATGACATCTAATTTTTTCAAAGGCTCAGCTTGACATTTCCAAGAAAAACAGTTCTTTTCTGATGAAAGGCTGCACAGAAAGCAATGTCATGTGGAAAGGAGAAGTTTGAATTTGTTTGGGGTTTATTTTCTTAAAAAGGAAGACGTGAGAATGGTGAAAGGAAACAACAACAACAAAAAAGAAACTTAAAATTTAACAAAGATGTAGTGTGTCTCCATAATGTCTGGCATAAAATTACCAGAAAAAAATGTATTATTTTATGTCCCTGAAATCAGGTCTTGCAGCAAATAAGATTCTCCTCCTTTTCCAATAAATTATTTGTATTTCCAGTTTAGTAAATGAGGGGTTTTTGGGGAAGCTTTCTTCCTTTTTTGCTAGTTCAAGACAATGGGCTTTTCCACCACACAGTTTGAGGAGTGAGTAGCAGGAAAAGTGCCAGTCAGTGTTGGTAGAGCTTCTACCCACATGTCTGACACTAACTACACACAAGAAAGTAAGTGCGGAGTCTGCAATCTTGCAAACCAATGGGCTCATTTTGACAGCCCACCACAGCATGCTGAGGTCTGGATATCTGCCTCTGGCTGAGGACACTTGCCCAGAGGCTGTCACCTTGCCCGTGACTTGGAAGGGAGCGTGCATGCACATGTGGGGTGTCCCAGCAACCCCAGCTCGCGAGGTGTGTGCCCAGCTGGGTCACGCACGTCAATGCCAGCAGGAAACTCTGTAAATTTATTTGACTTGGAGGAGGAGGGGGAAAAGCAGAACGGATCAGCTCCCTGGCACTTGCCAAGCCATCCATGAGTGCCACATGCTGTCTGCATTTTGCATTGGATCAGTTAGAACTAAGGCTGGGTGGATATTATTTGCCAAATACATTGTTTAGAACATGTTGGTCTTCCTTACTGAATACGCTATTTCAGTAATCATTTCTGCAGTAGCCTACCAGCTCTAACACCATCCAAATAGTATTCGTTGAATAATTTATGAGATGAACAAAGACAAAATGCATTGAATAATTTATTCAAAGAAAAATTGCTTCCAGTATTTGGATAGCTCTAATTAGATCCTCTTTTCAGCTAGATTACACACAAACATGCACGTGCTCAGGCATACGTACACATGGGCACATGTGCACATACGCAGCAAGCCAGCCTTGGGATGCACAGCAGATTAGCACCACTTTGTTTCAGTGACCGTATGCCTGAAGAACACTGGCATGGACAGGATCAGAACAAAGCCTCATGAACAGAGTGAAAGAGCCAGACCAAACCAGAAATTTGGAATCTGAAACTGAATTTTTCCTGCAGCATGTGGAGAGATATGCAGTAGGTCAGGAAAAGAGGAGGTGATAACTCATCAAGTGGATGATTTTAAGACAATTTGAGAAGAAGCAATTGGAAAAAAGAAATTCTCTCTCAAGTGGATCACAAGTATCCCACCTTTGACAGAACACGTGTAAAGACAAAGGATGATAAATGGGCTTGTTTGCAAGCATGGACTTTCCCACTTCACACTCAGTTGTGGGCAGAAAAGATCAGAAGGGAGTGACGGCGGGTATTTTGTGGTGACAGAATGAAAGACCACTGCAGCACGATTCAGGACTGCTGGAGCAGCATGTTGTCCCTGACTATCAGGAGGCCCAGATCATGCTCATATGCTGCAGAATGGCTTTCTTCCCCCAACCCTCCTGCAGTACTTCCGGTTATTCCCTTTCAATGGCAGTTTTTCTTATCTTTAGGACAGGTTATGCATGTGTTCCTAGGGCAAGGAGAAGCTTTGCTGACCACAGTGAACTGTTAGACAAAGACATGCTGCCATTTTCTGTTGGTTACCTGATTTTTCATGGCTAATTTGGGGGCAGGTATTTCAGGTAAATTGTCAGCTTTAATTCACATCCCCTTCAAAGCTACTTTCATATGGAGCCGCATAACCTCTCAGAGTCCGGTACCTCCAGGTCAGGGTTGAGGGCAGCAGAAAGATTTTACTGACAGTGCAGCTGTTTGCACCGTACCTAACCACATGGATAAACAAAGGGCTATAATTTAGCCAAGATAACCTTTGCGATAACCTTACAAATGCTGACATAAACCATATGTGCTGCCCAATTCCATAAAGGCAATGACAAACCTTACATAAACTCCCAAACTTCACAAAATTTACGTGGTGGCATATCCATAAGGAGCATTCATACCAGAGGGGGATCCCACATTCAGGCCTAGATTTTAAAACCCCTGCAGCACAGGGAGTAGAAGGTCATCTCTGGTAGCATGAGATGTGTATCACATGAGAAAAGCAGCCAAAGCAGACTAGAGGGCATCGTGTACCTCAGAGAAAAAAGCTTTTCTTGACTGTTTGTTGTCTGCGTATTTAATTTAGATAGCTGGACAAGATAAATAGGACAGATTTGCAACCAAATCTAAATGCTAAAATGATACAACAGAAACCTCTAATTGGTCTTCTTGAAGGACAAAGCCGCACCTTCTGTGGTTAATTTGCTCCCCACAAGCGCTCCCCCCCCCCCCCCAGCAATACACATTT
>NW_010417274.1:15221-36585 GCF_000710305.1 Buceros rhinoceros silvestris | reverse complement strand
ATTTGCCCCCCCAAGCCCCCCCCCCCCCCCTTTTTTTTTTTTGGTGGTAGTTCTATTTTTGTAGAACTCCTAGAGCTGCCCTAATGGTAGCAAAAAAGAGTAATGGGGATAATTGGGAACACCCTGCATAATCTAATTCCAGTGTCCCTATGGTATGACTAGACACCTAAAGGATGTCTCCAGGACAGTGTCAGCTGACATGAAAGGCTGCAGCAAAGGCATCAGGGTGAGGTCACTCTGTTTAAAAGCTTGTTGGCACTTCCAGTTAAAATAGCCACTGGGGAAGTATTTCCTTTTATGTCTGACAGGTTTCTCTCTTTGACCTTTATATATGATGTGTTACCATGAATGCAGTTCATCCACTGTTTAATCATCCTCTCTGTTCACGGTACATAGATAGTGCATTGTTTTATACACAGGACTTAAGGACCCAGGTTTCAGAGAACATCAGTGTTCAGAGGCAGAACTCAGGACTGGAAAGATGACACCATAGTTAGGCATCTTGCTTAGGAGAGAGCATATGAGGCGTCTGCTCCCTCTCCAGGACAGGTAACTTTGCCACACAGGTTTGTGAACAGAGCAGGAGCATGCAGTGAGTGTTGGGGCAGCTGGGGGATGCCTACCAGAACGTTTGACATCAGAGAGTATGCACAGTGGTGCAGGCAGCCACCAGGACGGAGAAGTGGGTTGCAAGCATCCCATAGCTGTCAACTGTTGTGTATCCAGAACTGCTTTGTCCTAGTGCCTCCCAGGAAAATGAACAAGATTTCATTTTGCTGGGTGCTTTCAGTAAGAGCACGCCAACATGGCTGTGAAGTGTCTGGATCCACTGCAACTGGGGTACATCTCAGTAAATAAGAGCAATCTGAGAAACATGATCCTAGCTGTCTCAGGAGGGTCCTCAGTTCTAAAACTGGCACCAATAAATTAATGGAAATATGATTGATTTTAAATACCCACTTGAAAAGCAAATACTGAAGTCACAGGCTGCTGTCATCTTCAGAACCTGCATAACAAACGTTCAGCAAATGTGGGGGGCAGGAAGGGCTTCTTCTCCTAGTATTTCTTTCACTTCCTGGCCAGTGTCCTCTCAGAGCATTGAACAGGGACGATGATGTGCCAGCTGTAGCAGAAGATAAACCCTCTTGTCACAGTTTCCTGACCTTGCCAGGGTCCAGCATGGTGCCTGGATCTCTCCTCTGATAAGTGTTTTTAATGCTACGGCTGTGCATGTGTATTTTAGTACTTAACTAAGTGGATTGCCAAGTCAGGTCAGAATTTGACGTTTGATTACTTTGTGGTAAAGCATGAGCTCTAAAAATTTCAGGCTTGGCTAAATAATCACTGCCCTTTTTTAAAGGCATTTATTTTCACAAGCATCAAAACGAAAGTGACAGCAGTGGCAGCAAGCAAATTAACACTGCCTAATTGGGCCCAAAGAGAGTTTGGGGCCTGAAACATCCCTTCATGTAGATTGACAAAGAAAAGAAAAGCATGTGAGACACATGCACATTGACTTCACCAGTCCTTACATTTCTTATTTTTCTGCTAGTCCCTAAGTGCAAACCATTCTGCCATTCTGTATTCTTCTCTGCTTCTTTTCCTGTGCTCAGAGGCTCGTAAGATTTGCAGCTGGAGATCTTTATTCATCATTAGACTTGAAAACAAACTTGCCAGTCACTCTTTGTTGAGCTTGTTCAGTTCCTTTTTTCTCCCTCATCAAGGAACACAGAGCCAGTGCAGTAATTCTGCTGCTCCGTGTCTCCTAGGCAATCCTGCTCAATGCTGAACAATTTCTTGTAAAAAGAGCTGCAAAAACATGAAGTACCAGCTTCTGCACTTATAAACACACCTTGTTCCTTCACACTGAGAGCCCAAAACTTCACAGGGGAGCTTGCACATCCTTGCAGCACTGTCCTTCAAAAGTGCCCATCACCGGCACAGCCCTCTGTTCCCATGCCGTTACTTATAAAACGAACTCAAAAAGCCTTTAGCTATTTCACTAGAAACAAAACCATCTTCAGCTGGGTGGTAGGCAGAGATTCACCAGAAAATTGTTTGTTCTGAGCTACTAACCAAATAGACATTTCCATGGCTTCAAGGATGTGAGCCATAGCATTTTAGATCACTTTAACTTTTTTAAATTAAAAGTTGATGATTCTGCATGTCTTAAAGGATTTGATTCTAATTTCAGGCTTTTTTTTTTTTAATAAAGAGATAAATGGGCATAATTCCCCAAATAACCTCAACAAATGAAGGCCTGCGGCTGCCCCATGAGCACAGCGTGAGCCTGGGAGACAGCAGGGAGGAGCACCAGGCTGACTGCAATGGCTCAGCTAGATCACCCCCAGGCAGGGGGTCAGAGCCCCATGGTGGAGATCATCAGTCTGGCACGGCTGGGCCCCACCAGGCTGCTGAAGTGCCCAAGAGCACTCATATGAATGTCACCCACCCCCTTTATCCATTCTTACTTAAATAAAGTTGTCTAATTTTCACAAAAAAGGTGTGCATTAAAAATATAGGGAAGGAAAAATATAACCTCAGCCTCTATATGGGATAAGAACATGAGTCCAAAGAGCATGAGGACATAGAGGCAGCACCATTTATCCCACATGATTAGAAATAAAGAAAGGGCATGCCCGGTTCCAGTGTTTAAAATTATCCTGTGACTGAATTACAAGAAAAAAAAAGATTCAATCACAGCAGAAAATTCAGTTACGTTAACAGAGAGGCTGTCACCTTTAACGGGGCAGAAAGCTGCAAAATCATATTTGTCATCTGAAGTCAAACTGGTGAAATTTACCTTTCTTGCTAGCAAAAATGAATATAAAGCATCATTCCAAGAAGCTTTCTAGAAATGCATAATCCTCTTTCTATGGAGTTCTATTTCAGAAAGGGGCAATTCTGCCCATGTTTTATCTTTCTCTGTGAATAAATTTGTGAAGCCTGAGAAGATGGAGTCCATTATATGGTCCCATCGTCAGATAGCACAATATGCAGCTGTAAGATGTGTTATTATGCAGTAGAGATACACCATAATTGCAATGAGTCTTCACAGAAGGGCTGCAAATTCAGTAAGAATAGCAAATTTTAATCTTTTGTTAACTTAGCTTTGGTTATTGATTTCTCTAGCATTTTAAAACGAAGGGAAGAGAACAATGGAAAGCAATCTGTGATAGAAAGCTCATTAATTCAAAGCTGAATTCAACTCCAAAATCCTGTTGAGTCTGGTGACTTTGGAGTACACTTCAAATATAGGAAACTTTCTAAACCCACAAAATCAGACTTTGGGGTGAACAGACTGTAGAGCTGATTGATAGAGAAACACGGAAACAGAGAAACAAGAAAATACATGTACTTAGATACTGGAACCTGTGAGCTGTAATAACAGCCATGCTATTTTGACTGTTATTCACCACCAGTTTTGCAGGGTACAAGGGCTCCTGGATCTCTTTAAACAGAAATCCATGACCTGTACCTGACCTACCCTGACATTACCCCCAGCTTGCACAGAGAGCGAGTTGCTGCAGTGCAGCGCAAATTGTTAAAGATCACTGTTTTCTCCTGGGAAGGTCTTCAGGAACGCTTTGCTGTTCCCACTGAAATACACTGTGGCTTTACCATTGATCACCAGAGGTCAAAAAGGACAATCTCAACCCTCTGGAAAAAGATACTCTCCAACAATTTTCTTTTTCTTTTTCTTTTCTTTTTTTTTTTTTTTTTGGTAATATGTGCATGTCACTTCATCGAATTTACTGAAATAATTCAATTTTTCTGAATTATTATATATTATTATATATTTCTATTCAACAAAAATTTGTCCTCTTTCAGCCCCCTTTTTGTTTGCTGGCCTTGATTTTATTGCTCTCCAGGCTAGCAAAAAGGTCTGAAATCCCTGCACAGTCAAATAGTCAAACATATATTTTACTTCCAGGTATTAAGGCGTAACACTGACCAAGCTTGACAGCAACACCCTGTGCCAAGCTGGAGGGCTGGCTCAGGTGTCCGTTGGGTTTAGCAAGGTTAATTCACTGAAAGCATTACAGGCAAAGGAGGTATTTCCTAGCTGTAGTAAGCATGGGGAGTAAAGGCTGCTCTGCAGATTGTGAAAATAGTTTGACAAACCAGCTTGCACCCTGCAGGGCAGAGAAGCCCTGGGCCAGGCCAGAGGGCCAGCTAGACCCATGTCCTGGGATGGATCTGGCCACGTGCGGGCACCTGGGGAAGACATGGAGGACACAAGCAGTCTATGCAGGTGATGTCTCCAGGCTTACAGCCACAGCGACCACGGGACTTAAAGAACTGCGGCTGAATCCAAGTCATCATGTTTAGTAAGCACAGTCTGATATTAATCATGTTACCCTGTTTCAGTCAGTCATGACGCTGCATGTGGCTCTTGTGCAGTTAATCCTCTTGTGCTGCTATAGGAAAGGGGACATGTGCTTGACGCCAAAAGTGCAACCCTCGGGTACAATTAAACATCAGGAACTACTCAAACATTTGTAAGGTTTCTTTTCCGTGCACATCTGTTTGTTGACCTTTGGAAGAGGGACTCTTTCATGGCCAGTTTTTAGTGATAAGAAGCTGCTGTCACAAAAAGCCACTGTCACAGCTGGCAAGATACCAAAGACAGAGCTGGGAGATTGAATTGTTGCTGGAAAGGGATCATCCTAGTCCACATGAGAAATGCGAGCAAGTTTGCTCTGTTGTCACCCTTACTTTATCTGTTCAGCGGGCAAATAAAGGACTTCAATCTTTGCAGCTGCAAGCTCAGCAACTTTCTCCACCATATCATTCACTTGAAGATAAAAATGACTGTGGAGAGTCCCAGATCTCTGGTGCAAGCTGTTATTTGATTTATTTATTGGCACAGGGTTCTCAAACGTGGTAGGTGCTTTTTTTGCATATAGGAGAAGTCACACATCCCTGGCTTTAAAGGGCTGACAGCAAAGATGTAGTGTACATGAAGAACACTAATACAGAAACAGACAGAAAGCAAGCTTGCAACATTAGATTAAGTGGTTGGTTATGGTTGTTACACGAGTCTTGGTTGTTTGAACACAGAGATGCATATGTACACCTATTTATTCCTTATGCAGGCACCTCTGTACTGAGGATGTCATATGTATAAACAACAAAATGGAGCCTCAAACATTTACCCAATGGGAATTAGGAAAAATCCAGCATTTCTTGGCCAAGGTACCGTATCAAACCATGGCCCTAAATTATCACAGTGCTCAAAATAGTACAAATGGCTGCAATACAATCACTGCAGAAAGCAATTTTGGTGCAAAGTTGCTAAAGAGCAAAAATATCTTCCATTTCCCCGTGGATTGTGTCTGCACCTGAAACAGCAGATCCCTGCCCAGCAAGCAGAGTAGTGTTCGGTGGGAGGTGCACAGAGCACAACCAACTGCAGGCACTGATTACTGATTTACCTCTGAGGAAGCTCCCATGCTGCAGGCAGTCCCTTTTTGCAACAGTGAGTTTACCATGACTGGCTCACTTGCATGATCTCCTGTACTAAATCCATTTATAACTCAATGCATTGATTGCCTTCTTTTTAACCCCTGCTACAGCCCCTCAAGAGTGAAGAGTGCCCTCTTGCCTCTTGCCCTTGAAGGGGTGGATGTGAACTTTTCCTAATAGAAGAGCATCCTAGCAAGGGTTTCTTCTGGCCTTTACTTTATGTTGTTGCCTTTTCAAGAAACCAGCTAAGACTTGTGTGTGCTCTTTGATTAAAAAAAAAAAAGGAAAAAGAAAAGAGAAAAAAATCATACAGAGATATTTAAAAATTAAACAGGTGGCTTGTTTCTCATCTAAGTGTATAAGAGGTGTTTGAGATCATTTCTAGAGGGACAAGACACTAGTTGCAATCACTGAGGAGGCCGTCTGAGTTACAGGCTATTATTTAAGAATTTGGACCAGGTAATTGTTTCCTTTCTTCCTGAGATTAAAGATAGAAAAAGCAATATTGTCTCTTTAGGAAGGAGTAATGGACATCCAAAGCCTTTTCTGCCACTTGGCAGAAAAGCCAGATGTTTAGTGACTAGATCCTGTAAGTGGGTGCGAAGAGATGTTGCGCTGCCCCATCAAAATACCGGTCATGGCATGGTCACATCCTCTGGCCTGTCCTGTGGTGGGTAGCAGGCAGGACACTGCTGGCCATTTGCAGCCAGTGGACTATGTGGTTGCACATGAGCTACTGATGGCAAATCCTAAGGTAAGATTGCAGCCATGCAGATTCGTCTAACCCTTTTTTGTGGTTTTCTCCAGTGAAAGCCTTAAAAGAGGTGCTGGGGTTTGTGGCTTTTGCCTAAGAGCAAGTGCACATTCATGCTCTGACTTAACACTCAAGCTGTGTATGCTCTTGCTCCCCCGCTGCCCCCTCTTTCCCCACAGGCTGGAGTCACACAGCAATCAGTGACTCCCAGTGCCTGACACCAGCCAGCACCTGACTCAGCCAGGAGCAGCTCCAATTTGAACACCAGGGCAGGAAGGAAGGGCGGCAGGGAGGGTGAGGGGCAGTCCTCCACCACCAACCAGCACTTCTGTCTGTCTTCAGCCGTGCACTCTGCTTCCTTCTCTTTTGAAGTCAACCCTTAATTGCCAGTGAAGTCAGAGGGAGCTGTGCCTTTGGCCTCAGCAGGGAACAGGAGCTGGCCCAGGGCCCACCTGGATCCTCTGCTTTCTGGTTGCATTCCTTCAGCTGCAAAGCTGCCACCCTACGTGTTAACCAAATGTAAAATTACCCAGCCCTCCAGTAGCTCAGTTTCACGTTGACGTTTGACATCTTCTTGTTGACCCCCAGGCTGGCTACCAGTGGACCCCTGAACCTCCTTCTCACCACCTCCCCTCTCCACCCTTTCACTTCCCTCCTGCAAGCAGTAGAGTCTGCGCTGCCTGCCAGACCTGCACCTCTGGCTCGGCTGGTGCTCAGCCCATGTGATAGCACACTCGCCTGTTTTCCACACAATTTTAAGGTTTTAATCTTTCCTCTCTGCTCTTCCTCCACGCCTTTGTCACCTGGAGTCTGGATTACTGCTGCACCCCTGGCCCCAGCAGCTGTAGCCTTGCCTCTTGCAAGTTACCACAGAAAAGTCCTCGTGCTGGCTTGCTGATGGGGCTGCCTCACCCCTCTTTGGACATCAGACCTGTGTACCACCAAGGGCTCCTGATTCACCTCTGCACCATTTCTAGTGTGAAAGAGTCACTAGCTCTGCAAGAAATCGCTGCAATACCTGACCAGCATGGGGTTGGTTTCCCTCTGAAGGCAAATGCAGACTCAGGTGCCCAAGGCAGAACTGTTCTGAACTCCCCATTTCCCTCTTGCATTTTACCTTGCTGCCTCATCTTCTCCTTAGCTATCAACCATTTCTGCACTTTGCCCTTACCTCAGCTCCTCCAGCCATCTCCTTCTCTCCTGCACATGTAATGGCTGTATAACAATATTACTGTAAGATTTGTTTTCTTTTGCAGATAACCTGCCCACAGTCCAGCTCAGTCAAATTGAAACCTGACAACGAGGACTTGGCGAAAACCTAGAGAAAAAGACCTAGAGGAAGAACAGGACTCCTGAGTTGCGACTGACAATCTACCATCAGTCCTCAGACATTCCTGTGAGCTTCAATGGAGGTCAAATGCTCATTGCAGATGTGCATTTCTATAGATGTTTCTTACGGTACACTATTTTTAAATTTCAAATATATATATATTACCCTGGAGAAAATAATGTTCCATTTGGCACAAGATACAATTCTGGACAACAAGATCTGCACACATTTGCTTTCTCTTGCACAATGTCTTACGCAACCTTCCTCCCTTCTCTAGAAAATACACAATGAAATACAAGCGTATTTATGTATTTTATTTTTGTTGTGATTCATTTCTTCTCATGAAAGAAAGAAGTCTTGAGGTTATTTCAGACTGCCTTTAACAGTTCCTGTAGCTATAACTAAAACATGTGTTTTCAGCATAAATCAGAGCGTTATAACTATTTACACATCTTGTACAGTGCCTTTTGTACAGTTCCTCCTACAGAAAACTCCTATAGGTTCCAGCAGGAAACAACTCCTTTACACTCAGCTTCAAAGGCTGCATTCTCCTTTATAGCGAGCGAAGAAAAACATGAGAGCAGATGACGGTGAAGGAAGCTGAGGGCTGCAGACCTGGGGCATTTGGGAATTCTCCCTCTGTGGAACATACATGTTTTGGAGAGGCTATGGACCCGTTTCATCATGGGGTGACAACAGAAGTGTATGTTCCAGTGAGAACAGATTTACCCAGCTGGGTCACTGGAATCCAGGGTGCGAACATCCAGGTTGTGCTGCATAGACTTTGACATGCAGCTGGTGGAACCTGGCTGATATTCCAGCCCTATGACATGAGAAAGGGTTGGTGTCTCAGTTGTTGCAGAGAAGAAGCAGATGTCACTAAATAGCCTCTGAGGTCAGCTTTGCTGTACTGTCCCACCCAGGGACCCTGTGCCATCCAGCTGAGTGATAAGTGGGTAAGAAAGGTGGCAGTGATGATGCAAACATCCTCTGGCCACTCCTCTCACTGCAGGGGCAAAGCCTAACCACAGCTGTGATGAGAAAGAGGAGCACTGAGGATGCAGAGCCTGGGATCGCGGTCGAGGAGCTGCTCATCTGGCTCCTCTAACAGAGACTTAAGAGTGTGACCGTTCCACTAAGCTAAAGCGCAGCACTGCCTGGAAATGTATGACCATAAGGTGAACCAGGGAGAGCCGTCAGCAGCAATAATAGCAAGAGGAGGTGGGGTTGTTTGACTTGGCTCTGGGATACTGGTAAACTGAAGGAAATGTCAGTAAACATAAAAAAGTCTCTCAAATAATAGTAACTGATATTGTTGCTCCCTCTTTCATCAGAAATCCCACTTGGCAGGGTGATAGGAAGATTGTTTAACCCACCAGGGGCAGGTGGACAACTCTGAAACAACAGCATGGGAAGTCTGGACACAGAAACATCTAGGACATGAGTGCAAATCCCACAAGAAAACCTTAGAAACACCAGGCTCATCTTCATTTTTAACAACTAGCAGCAGGAGAGTTTGAGTCATGCAAAAAGGCAGAATGCAGTTTTAGGTCTAGCCCAAAAGGCAGCTGTTCCCAGTGCATCAGGTTTTAGACCAGATTCACACAGGGTCTGTTTGGAGGAAAAAGATCAGGAACATTATTATTGCTTTCTGCAGGGCAGTAAGAACATAACCTGCTCCAAACCTGCCATGACATGGAGCAGTATTTTGCTGTTGCTGGTTGATGAAATTGCGCCTGAGCAGAATGCCAACCAGCTGTCCTAAAGATTTTGTTTTCTTGGCCTTTAGACCTTTATTGATCCTCTTCCAAAAGAGGATCTCAGGCTTGAGTGCTCCATGTGGTGAAAGCTACACCGTGGAAATGCCAAAAGTGTCTCTGTGAAAGGCCTGTTCTGAAATGATGCCCGTGAACCACTTTACCAACGAGTGCCAGGATGCCTGGGGGTGCTGAGAGCCTGCTGCTCCTGCTGGAGCTTGCTCATAGGAGCTCTGGGATGGTGACAGTAACACTGATAGGGCAGCATGCCATGGTGCAGCTGCTCCCTGTCTCCTGGCCTGCAGCACGTGCTGCACTCGGCTGGTGCTCATATGGGAGCAAAAACCTTCTGAGCAACCCTCCTTTGCAATATCCTGAAGGGAAGCCTCCCTACTGTGGATACACAGCACTTCTAAAAAACAAACATACAGCTGGGGAAGAACATACATAGACATGCACTTTTTTCATCAGCTAGGTCCTATGGATGTTTCACTATAGATGTGACACTTTGGTTTTGTTTCAAAAGAGCTTGAGGACACAATCATGAGGTACAACAAGCATGCACTCACTAGAGATGTCCATACTTCTGGCTATGTGTCAGTGCTAAAATTCGGAGCTAATATCCCAGCAGCAAGCATAGAGACAGCTTGCACCTCTGAGACATATTCTTAGGCAGTGAGAAGATTACATGATGTTTACACTTGAAAGGATGTTTTTCGCAACCACAAATACAAGCCTGCATGTATATAAAGGGCTGAGAAGTTGCTGCATGATTCTTCAATGATGAAAGACAGTAGGCCAGCATGCTCTGAATTTTGCCAGCCGAATTTAGACAGAGATTTTTCTTCCTCTGTTCCTGCTCCCCACATATCTTGCTCTGCGTTATTTATTTATTAAGAATACTACATTTCATTCAGCTTAGTATACACCCAGGGAGTGATGAAAAAGGGGAAGGCAATATATGAGTAACTTCTGGCTGCTGCTGTCTGCTGCATCTGCAGCTTGCTTTTAAGGGAAACGTATATAAGCAAAAAAGCTGCGTATGCAAAGAGGCAAACAAGTTCTATTAGAGGAAAAGCATCACCCCTGTGCTACTGGAAGGTACATTGAAATCAATGCTAATAGCTTCCTTGGAAAGGATTTACAAGGTAAATGTTCCTGAGAAGTGCCTAGCAGATAGATGTTCTGACTCACAGGAGGAGGCTGTAGCATTCATGACTCCCAGCTACTTATTGATAACCACTTGGATGAGAGAGGCGGAGTTTTCTTACATACTAAGCTAGAGAAAGATGTCAGTTCCAATGTTTTCAGTGCTCATAATTTAGGTCCGAATCTTATAATACTATTTTTTCCCCTTAAAGCCCTTTCACTTGGAGTCCTGTGAGGGTGTCAGAGTCCGTGTTTCCATTTCTTGCAAGGAGGAAGTTTCCAGTTCTTGTGTTTTATGGGTAAAGTCTTTAAAACACGGCCCCAAAACTCAAAAAAACACCAACAGACAGAAAACACACACACAACAAATCAAGTAAAACCCAACAAATACCTTCATCTGTCAAGGCTGAATCTATACACACACACTCCTTTTTGTCTATGTGAAGCAACTCATGGAGCTCTAATCTGTATGTCACTGTTACTCTGGTTCAGAATAGCAAAACTATTTGAATTTGTTGAAAAGATTACTACAAACTTTTGCCCATCATCCCATCAAACATCCAGGCACAAATTGTCTCCTGCACCTGCCCTCCAGCCTGCTGAGATTTCCCTGGTGCTGGCTCATGACAGCCCCAATCTCTCCCTTGCTGCTCTTGGATGGCCACACCGGCAGCCCTGTCTGGGGGATGGTCCTCACCAAGAGAGGAAAGGCTGAAGGAGGAGTGCCAAGCCTGGCAGAGCAACAGGCAACAGCAAAATGCCAAGGGGCCCAGATTCCTCCCAGGCATCCCACACTAGTGCTCTGATTGCCAACTTTCAAAAAGTCCTGCACTATTGAACTCTTTGGTAACCAAGGCATCTGATGGAGTGACTTGAAAGATGTCATCCCTCTGTGCTTTTTAACTTCTTAAAGGTCCCCTAAAACATGACATAAATATCATTCTAAGTGCAGCAGCAAAGTTTCCTTTGATCATACCACACTGCTTAGAAAAAGATTGTTTCTGATGGATTAAGGTAGTTAGATATCATACCTAATGGCAGAGGACGGTGCTTTCTCCCTTCCCAGCACTGGTAGAATTTTGCCTTGTGAGTTATAAGTATGTCCACCTAATAAGGACTAAGGAAGCAATTCAGGAATACTTGAAAAATTCAGGAGTCTGCACGTAATGCAGCCACAATGGGCTTAGCTTCCTCCCCAGAGTGATGTATGCCAAGACACATCACCTGCTGCTGGTGAACAGAGAGCAATGGCAGAAAGCACCGGAATCCAACTTTGTCCATTGGACTCTACACTTTGGGAGCAGGAGTTGTAGTAATATCATTTACCTTTTAGCCACTACCTGTTGAACTGCTGGCCAGTGCCAATGACTGTCATTCAGAAAAAATAAAAAAAGATACCAGTGTATTACTCAGTTAGTATTAATGAGCCTTGAATAATCTAAATTTTCAGAATAATTAGTCTGCTCCTGTCTTTGGGCTTGTACCACAGTATCCTGACTCTGCAGCACTGAAATACAGTCCCATGTTATCCCCAGGCTGCCCAGCTTACTCTGCAAACACATCAATAGTGCAGCACCAGAAGAAACTGTGACTCCCATTTAAATAGTGCTGTCCCTAAACGGTGAATACCAGGGCTGTAAACAAAATAAACAGACTAGTAAACAAATAAAGCAAGGACTCTTCTCTGGCACTGAGGCAAGTAGCCCAATGCAGACCACATCTGCCTGGCTAACCTCTGCAGGAAAACAGCATGGCTGCCACCAAACTGCCTGTTGGGAATGACCCGGAACATCCATAACCTAAGTCACACCTTGGGTGGATCCATAACTCTAAGCAAACTATTCACATGAGCACTCAAATTATTCCTCTTTTTTTCTGACACACCGCTTGGATCTAAATCTCCTTTCATAACCGTGTAAACCGATACTATAAAGCATGAACACAGGAAACAATGAATAAAGCCCTGTTCTCCTGTGGCACAAGCAAGTTTCTCTTTTCTAGGCACCTAGAAAAAAGAAGATTTTTATTTCACTTTGTTTTCTTCTCCATTTTTTGGTTTTGCAGGTGGTAAAAGTATTATTCAAATGGAATTCACAGAGTGCTTTCAGGTGACTGACAACTGGTTGGATAAATATCTACCCTAACATCTTGGCCTTGCTTTCCTCTACTTCCCAGCATAAATCAGTGAAATCACTGTATAAAACCAGGGTGGGATCAAATTCAATTCTATGTGCAGTGGCCATTATTAAAGGCGGGGCGGGGAGGAGGGGAGTGCTTTCTTCCCATTATATCACATAGCATCATTTGCCAAACAACATGGCATGATGCCTTCAGGCACAAGATTAATGCCAATGTGGTTCCAATAAAGCTTACAAAGCGCACAGCCCTGGTCTCCCTGGAGAGTTAGCAACAACAACAAGCGAAGTCTAAACGATGCTGTTCTTCATCTTTCAGTCACCAGGGACTTCCAGCCTTTCCCTCATTTCTGAGTATTAATCTGTCTTTTTCAGAGTAATGGCATTTCTCAGCAGTGAATATTTTTATCAGCTGGCTACATCCACAAGACACTGAGCGTTCATTTCAGCTGTCTTGTTGAAAGGATCTTGCCTTGGGGTGCTGCTTCCATTTCCCTTTTTCCAATCTGCTTATTTTCTTATCTGTATATTGTTTTCCAATTTGTTGTGGTTTGGGTTTTATCTGCTGTAAATACCAACCCCCAGCTCCTTTGTTGGGCAAGAGGTTTTCTCTTAAAGTTATCTAAGGTATTCCATGTGTCTTTTATGCGCAGCACTAGACGCAAGTGTCTTTGTGACCGGTACAGTAGCTAGTCAGCTAGAGTGGAGCCAGCTAGAACATTAGTTTTCAATGCAGAGAGGAACAATCTGAAGTTTATATTAACACAAGGGCTAAATCCAAATGCTTTTACCCAGGCAGAACTCCCAGGGGCCAAATTCTCATTTATATGAAAACCTCTTTACACCAGTCTGGCATTGGAAAGAGACCTTGCAGTGCCTACAGATATTTCAGGGCTATTTCCAGTGCCAGAACATCGGAAATCGTTCATTGAAGGATCAGCTCCCACCTCTCAAGTGTTTGACCTGAATCTGAAGTTACGGTTTTTACCCACTGTGGCTTTTATTCCTGGACACTTTATAATACCAGTCAAGGCACTTCACGAAACAGGCATTTCACTGCCTGCTCAGAGGCAGCCACGTGCACTGGTTGTATGTGGGTGTAACAGCAACATCTCTGAAGTCTGAAGGCCAAGAAGTAAAAAAATATCTTTTACCTTTGATCCTCCAGGGCAATTTTTGGTATGCAAAAAAATGGAGCTGCTCAGCCTGACATCTAGCAGTGCTCTAGGATTTCAGGAACCACAGTCTCCTCAATGGCCACATACACATTGCCCTTCCCAGCACTGGGGAGGAGGCAGGCATGGAGGTTTGGGGGTGCGTGCTTCTGGCACACTGCAGGACCTGACCTAAACCTCCAACCTCAGACTGCTCAGGTCAATAGAGCTGATGGGCTCACAGCACAGAGGCAGGGCTGCGGTATGACAGACAGAAAATGTATGTTTACTTCATTCATGTGCACCTGGTTCTATTTTCTGATAGATAGATAGATAGACAGACAGACAGACGGATGGATGGATGGACAGATGAACTGTGTTTGTGTGTGTGTGAGAGCCTTAATAGCATGCTTTATTTGAGTGAATGAAATATGTTTTAATTAATAATTGACTAAATTAAGTGTGGCTATTCTTTCTTTTACCCATCCTTGACCATGTTTATTAGAAAACCCTTGCTGATCAAAGCAGAAGTGATTTTTGTAAAAATCACAAACTCCTGTCTGCGGGTTCCAGGGGAGCCCTGCATATGCAGTGGAGACCAACAGAAAATCAGGCACTTAAATCTTTGGTGATACATCTCTGGGGGAATAAATACAAATTCAGTATGCTTTGTACTGTCAGCAAGACCTGATATGATGCAAGACACTAAAAGCATAGTCAAGTCTGATGCACTAGAGCATTAGCTGAGTGCGTGCAGGTGATCAGACAAACAGGTAGCATTGTTTCACTGGACACATGAATTTTCCAGGAGTGAGTGAAGAGAACTGCTGTTTTTTTACAGCACCATCCACTGTCCATCCCTGGAGGCAGAAAACAAAACGTGATGAGCCACGAGTCTGATCTGGGCTGTCAGATCCATCTTTACCATGGGAAAACCAGATACTTAACTATGAAATTACATCATCTTTAATAGCGTGGGATCTGTCACCAGCAGCTGTAAACAGAGACTGATTTACAAGCCAAGCAGTCTTCGACAGCACAACTTGATTCAAATTCGCAGTCCTAGACCTTTGCAGAAGAGATCTTAAAGTACCCTGACTTTTTGTAACTCCTTTGTTTAAAGTTACACGGCGAAGAATTTCTCCAGACTCAGGAAATCTGACCTTCTCACCAGGCAAATTCTACTTTAACAAAAGTTTCTCAGGAAAATCTCCCTTATGCTGGGGTCTTTAAAATGAAGGATCACATGCGGGTGAGGGATAGTTCTACAGCACCTAAGGCTCCTGCTCATTTCATGCAATGTCTTATGTAGGAGTCTGGCATGACCCTGTAACACATCGTGACTTATTTCAGACCCAGAGCACAGATTTGAGTTACAGCAGCAGAAGTCCATGCTGCGGACGCCAATCTCACACCTCCCTGGGGCTGGAGACATGGCTTGTGAGTTCCCAGCCCCCATGACACAGCCTGTCTCCTGCTGTACGGCTGTCAGGCTGTGCTGATGTGATCTGCTGATCCCTGATCTCTCTTCTGCATAGTCACAAAGAGGGAGAGCAACAGAGGTGCTGCCTTGCAATTGCAAGAACTATACTGCAACTCGCCCTACAAACCATCCTGAAAACCATCCTACAAGCCACCCCACTCCTTAGGGGCCACCAAGAGCCATGGCCCTTTGCACTAGAGATGTCTGTCATGTCCCCCACTGTGACACCCGATACAGTGCTATCTCACAGAGCACATAAGGTGATGCTCAAGACCAATGTGTCACAGCATTTCTCTGTGAAGACAGTTGTGTGCAGGTATGAGAAAATGGCCATCATAAGACCGGTTGCTCATATAGCAATGCTTTATAGTACTCGAGCCTTCCACCTGAGCAATCAGAACAGCGTAGAAGTGGCTTTATTTGTCTTAGCTTAAGTGCCTCCAAATTTCACATAAGGCAAAATGGCATAGGCCTTTTCATATTAAAATAGCTCGTATTACTAGACTGCTATAAATTTACACCTCAATTTATGGCAAACATATTTACATGCCAGTATCTTACCTCCAAAAAAGACAGGAGCATTTCAAAGAGAGACTCCAAATCAGTTCCGGAAAATTTTAGAGATTATTGCCCTGAAGTAGTTTATTTAATAAACCCTAAGAACAAACAGGAGGCAGACGACCCTTGATGGAAGAGTTTTACTGATGGTCTTTACGCCGTAGGAGTGTAACAGCGGAAAGCTTAAGCAGTGCTAGTGCCACAGCTGAATTTTGAAACACTGCCACCTCCCGTCAGCCTAGCAAGAAGGCGCGGTCCAGGCCAGCCTCCCAGGGCCCTTGGTGGAGATTCCCCTGGTGTTTGCCCGGCAGCAGATGGCATGGCAGCCTCGCTCCCAAAGGCACTGTTGTCCACATTATCGTTGGTACTTTTTAATTGAATATCATTAATAATGTCCATACCATTTTACAAACCCATAGCCGGTGTGCGCTTTCCCTCTGCCGGGTGAGCATCCAGAAAGCTGTAAAACCACATACTGGTATTTGCTAATTCTCATTGGTACCTGCATTGCACTGGATACATTGGCATCTCTTTAGGTGTGAGGCACTAGAGGAGCGTTCCTCTTCCTTTCTCACTCTGCAGAAAGGCTGCAGGGGAAACCTGGACATGAACGGACACTCCAGAGGTGCCGAGGTCACAGCTCCAAAGAAGAGCTGCCCTCACAGCTGTGTCCATTTTCACACCATGCAGCAGGGCTTCCTTTATTGCTCTATTTTCCACTACTTTTGAGCAAGAACTGGTTTCTCTCTTCCATTATCAGGAAGACAACTGGCAAGTGACTTCTGGCATGATTATTAGTTTTAAGTTAGAGCAGAGAGTTAAAATGAATGCTGTGGTTTTGTAGTCAATAGGAACGCTTCTGTGTATAATACTTTGGTTACCCAACTCTTCTGCAAAAGAACTTTTTTTTGCACCTGACCTGTGTTGAGCAGTGGTTACATTACAGGCTGAAGAGCATGACTGAGATTCTTCGTGCCTCTGTTTATGGCTAAAACTTCAGCACAAAGCAGCCAAACTCCTCAGGAAGAGCAAAGCTTGGGGATCTGCATCCAGTGGGCCTGGGAGCTAGGTCCGCCCAGACTGCAGCAACTGGAGCATCAGCCCTACCAGCTTGGCACTGAGGTTCCCCTCCCAGAAAGATCTGGAGACCAGCCTGAGATGCCCTCTTCATACATGGTCCTGCCTGAAAACAAGCCACTTCTTGGTTCTTGGACAAGTCAGTTTTCAGCCTATTTAGCTTTCAAAGCCAGCTCACAAGAGTTACAATGCTGTCCTTAGGACCTGCCCTGAGGATGGAGAAGGCTATACAGTTGGGCACTATCTGCTGCAGTGTCTGTGCGTGCATGAGCTGAATTAGGTGGGCCTGTGGAAAGGGCTAGAGCTCCCCCAGCACCCTCTCCTGCCATCCCCACCCCCACTTGGTCTATATCTGCTCATCTTGCACATGCGTGTGTGTGTAATTCACACACACAGGGGTTTCAGAATCAGACCCTATTCCGACGCGGTAAGGTGCCCAGTTCAGCAAAAATGCATAAGCGCGTGTTTAACTTCATGTTCTTATCACCACCTGTAACGTCAGTTTATGCTCACTTTAGGAGGCGTAATTCCCTTTTCATCTTGAGTAGTCACCTGCTTGATCCCCTCTTTCAGCCTCTCTAAGGCAGTCCGGCACCTACAGAGCCTGCAAACATGTTGCACAAGAAGCACACTGAGCCTTCAAGTGCTCCTCTGGCTCCTGTGAGCACTCGATGGGGACGACTCCTGACGTTGGTCGACTCGGTAAGTGGTGAGGGGCTTGTAGGACACAGGAGGAGAATCCAAAGTGAGACAGGAGAAGTGTCAGTAAATAAAACCTGGAGAAGCCATGAAATGACACTGAGCAACTGCACAGCACACAGAAGAGCAGACAGATTAGGAACCTAATTAAAAAAAATTTTTAATAACTCAGACTCTGACCCAGACTTAGCAGCCCCAGTTAGGCAAAAAGCCCAGACTTAAAGCGTATATAAACAGGCTTGAAAGTTTTGTCAACAATCTGGAGGTGTGGATGAAGGGCAAAGCAGCACTTCAATGCTGAATAGAGAGGTGTTTAAAAACTGCCTTAAATTAGGGAGACGCTTACACTCTTCCCAGAATGGATGAGAGGGACAGTCGCTGGGAGGCTTCATTTTCCAGTTGTCACTCACCCTTCAGAGGGTCTCCATGAACAAAACTTGCTCATTTTCAGTTTGGTGGAGACTCCTGCATGGAAAAGTAAGTAGGGTTGAAGGTGGGAGTCCATCACAGCCCAGTCTCACACCATTTAAAAATGTCAGGGAACCACATCCTCCAGCAGCAAATGTTTGAGAGCTACAGACAAGATTTTCTGCCATGGAAAACTGAAGAGTAGTCTGCCCATTTGTCCCAACTCTCATGTGACAGTAGCTGCCTTAGGTCATGTAGCACAATGATTTATATTTTCCATTACCCTATCCAATGTAACAGTTTTCATTATCTACTTAAATGGTTAATCCCTCTTGACATTCAGCTTCTATTATGGGAGAACCTGACATGTTGTAGCTGCTTTGGGCCATTCTGTTCATCTCCAGTACCCAGAAATCTGGATTATCTTGCTAGCTGTGGAATTTCCAGGTGGAATAGATGCAACTGCCCTTCCCATCCTTCCATGCCAGGGTTGCTTGTGCCCTCTGTACAGCTTTCTGCTGATGTACAGCATTGCTGATGTGGTCATTCTTTGATGTCTTTTTGACAGAAGATTGTCAGAGAAAGCAGAACCAAAAGGAGAACCTATTTCCAGAATGGTGGTTTGCAGATATCCATGCTTGAAATCACATGGTTGCATATGTAAGTGCAGTTAATACCTTTGCCAGAACAAACAGGTTTCCCTCCTGCAATGAGACAAAGCCTCCCATGTAAGTATCGAGATGTTCTATTTGTGCAGTGAAAACATCTGGTAGTAGGCGGGTTAAATAAACCAGAAACTGAGCTGGGAAGAGAGGAAGGAGACAAGGGTAGGAAGGAAGCAAAGCTAGCAATTAGGTCCAAAGAGCTGTTACTGTGCAAGCTGCAGTGGGAGAAGAGGGAATGAAACATCGTTTGTTTGGGTTGTCAGGAAAAAAGAGAAAATAGAAGCCATGGCAAAGAGGGAAGAAAAACAAGTATAGATGAATTCAAGTACTCTTTGACTCTGCATACCTGTCTCAAGATCGAAAAAGCTCACATCAGACCAGGACTTCTCTATCAACTCATCACAGTGCCATATTATTTTCTGAAGACAGTAGAAGAGTGACAATGTCCCCTTCAAAGCAAGATGAGTCCTGGCACCCCAGAGGCTCCCCAGCACAAGCATACACACACACGCACACATGAGCGCACGTGAGCTCACATGCAAACAATAAGCACACACACACATGCACACAGCGTAACAGGAAAATGTTCAGAACTGAATTCGGCATCTCAAGAAATCAAGGGATTACTGACTGGACTGCAAAAATAAACCTGTGCAGCCTGCACTGGTATTGAAAAGCTGTGCCCATCAGCCGCTTGGTAGCCATCTGTCCTTGCTCCTGAATACCAAGCAGAAGCACTCCATATATACTCGCCCAATTGCAATTCTCCTTACCTTAAGTTTAGGATATGCAGCAAACACCATCAGAATGACAAGGCAACAGGAATATTACTGCCACAATATACTGTGGGAGAAGGAAAAGGAGAGAAAGAAAGGACATTTCCAAAAGAGATCAAGATGTGATGCTGACATTATCACACCCCAGGGAGAGGGCTGAAACCATCCAATTTATTTCATTTTAAAAGCTTAGGTTCATTCAGATTTCCGCTCCCAAAGGTAAGCAGCCAGTTTCCTTTCTCCATGAATAATTCAGCCTTGCTGTGTGTTTACTATTCCATGTCATCTCCACCTTAGCATGAAACAGTTAATTTTGGACAATCTCTCCTGAACGTTCTGGAAAATATCTTTCTTTTTCCTATTACAAAACATCTGAAAATTTCTTCAGTTCCTAGATCAAAGCTATTGGAGTAAGTCCAGGAAGAAGGTTGGGGGGGAGGTGGTGGGGGAGAGGGCTGTTTAGCCTGTGGCTGTATATCAATCAGCAGGTCACCAAAGGTTTCTGGATCAAATATTAACACTGCTTGGGAAGACATTCATAAGTTACTGAACATCTCAGCACAGGAAGAAGGAAGCAAAGAGTGGCTCAAATCAAATCCAGGATTTTTTGTTTTCAATAAGAGAACCACCTCTTCACAACTTTGCCAAAACCTGTGTTTGAAGGAACAAGGAAACACATGTTATAGCTTAATGTAGCCATTCCTGAAGTCCACGAAGACATCCTGGTAAGGTTTCTGTGGTCTTTGGCTCCAACACTAAACGCATGCGAAGTACTGATCAGAAGGACTGTGGAGAATTCAGTAGAGAAATTAAACCCTATCAGGGCAGACCAATAGGTTGGAGATCAAGCTAAACTGGGTGTAAACTTCTCCAAAATGTAGGTTGGAGAGAAATCTTTTGTGTATAGAGAAAAAGGCCCTGAAAATTTTGGAGCCATGTCCAAATCGCCTCGAAGTTTGGGAGACATTTGGGGTTGGGATTCTGTCTCACATTCATCCTAAGTATAAATAGGGGTCTACTGAGAGAAGGTGTCCTTTCAGTAATCTAGTTACTGGTGCTGAGCACAAGCTGAAGCAAACTGGAAATATGAACCAGATCCCAAACTTCATGTTCAGGCTTGAAATTAAATTTCTCCCCCACTAAATCTAGCATGTAGCTCTTCTGAGTCTGAAACAAACCACGTTAACTGAGCCAAGAAAATTGAAAGGGGACACCCTTCTCATGCCAGGCTGGTGCTGATGGGATGAGAAGCTGCTTTCATAAGACAAGCTTACTTTATACTCCCTGCAACTAACAAAATAAAGGCCTAGCTATACTAGCATTCCAGATGATAACAGAGATATAATTGGTATAATTTGCAAAGCTGCAGTCAAAGGGTGTCTCTTTCTCTCTTCTTATACCAGGACTAAGACAGCCGTAGAGAAGCCAAGCTGGAACTTGTTGGAAGTTCCATCTATGACCCGGACCAAACTGCTTTCCCCCCACCCAGTTCATAGAAGTTCAGATAAGGATCTGCTATTTATGTCTTTAAACCTAGGCCTGACTCGTTAAATGTGCAACATGCTCAAGAACTTGTACGAGGCAGAATTTTGCCAGAGGGCAAAATCCAGCCAAGTATAAAAGCTCCAAACATCCAGGGCAGAGGAAAGCCCCGCTGGGCAGTGAGGCATCCCTGAAAGCAGTAGTAAAAAGGTAATCTTCCTTCCTTCCCATAAAACAAAGCAATGAATGGCATCTGCAGTGCTGACAGAACTTGCTATTGGCTGAGCCTGAGGTATAGCCATTGGCTGTTTATCTAACACAGATAAATAAGCAGATATCAGAGTAAAGGTCAGTGAAGTATTTGCCCTATCCCAAAATTACACAAGAGTGTGTCATCATGTGGGTAGCTCAGTGTGGGTACCCTGGCTTGTGTTTTAGCTTGTTCCTTTCACCCCAGAAGTGAACATT
>NW_010417274.1:2879-15137 GCF_000710305.1 Buceros rhinoceros silvestris | reverse complement strand
CTGACATGTAAAGGAATAGTGAATAAAGTTCAGGAGTCACTGCACAGAGGGAGAGCTCCCTAATGCTGTCATGGGAAAAGGGCTGCTGGCCAAAACGACAACTGTGTCAGCAACAAATGTACTCCAAGAATGTCAGAAAGCAAACACAGAAAACCCCTCTGCATAGTTTACCCAAATACATGGCCCAGCATAATCCAGAAGAGAGGGAGAAGGGAGGAGGTTTACGTGACTGAAAAAACTTTTTTTCAGTGGGTGGCTGTATTAGTTACAAAAATCATGAGTAAGAACTATGGGAGAACATGAGGAAATCCTTTTGGAGCAGTTAGAGGTCAAATCTTGTTTCCTCGGACATGAAACTAAATGCAGGCTGCGCACTAGTGAACCTGAGCGCAGATGCAGTCCACTGGCTCTGTACTGCCCAGGATGAACGTGGTTGGACACAAATGTTGGTGCATTACTCGCACCTCTCTGAGAGAGTCCTCCTGGGTTCCTTGTTTTTTTCTTCCTCACATCACAGCAAAGTCTTTCTGGGAAATCACTACATTGAACAGCATAAGGAAAAGAATAATTCTTACTTTTTATTTGCCTACTGCCACAGTGCCCCAACGCCCCAGCTGTGGCTGGAGCTCCACTGTGGAAAGCATCACACCACATGGAACAAACACTCTTCCTGGCTTTCAGCATCTCTGACCTCCCAGAACCTCAGCAAAAAAAAAAAAAGGAGCTGCTTCATGCCTCCGTGACTTCACACAGTGACTTTCTTCCTGCAGCCAGCTCTGTGCCCTGTATTACATCACTAGAAGGTGGGATAATGCAATGTTGTCAAGACATTTGGGACAGTAATGTTTTCCAAACCTCCTCACCTTCCACTCACCTTCAGGAGCTGCAAGTGTTGGAAAAACAGATGCTCAAGCATATAATTCAGGCACAAAGCTGGTGAAGTGAATAAAAAAAAATGCAGGAAAGTATCTCGACTCTCATTACCATGAATGAGAGAAAGCTGAAACCTGTGGCTCAAGCCCCTCAAGAATTTATGCTCTGCTATAACTGAAACCTCTTAGGAGATCCTGGGTCAAGATAGAAGATATAGACAATTTATAGCATTCCTAACCTATCCATCTCCTTCCCCAGCACGTAGCTGCCGTTCACGTTAGTTGTGGATTTTACTCAGACAAATGACTTTTCCTGTAAGCTACTATGATGATTCCTGTTTCTTTACATGAGAAATAAGATTACACACAACACCAGAAAAGTCAGATGGGAGGGACCAGGGACCAGAAAAAACTTCATTAAAAATAATTATGCATCCACAGCAGCAAGTTACCACAGATCAGTAACTTCAGCTAGGGTGAAAAATGATACAGCAGTTACACAGTGCCAGCTGAACAGACGTAGCTGTTCAACGAACCAAAATTTGCAAGACATACCAGAACTGTTAAAAAAACATCTTCTAAGGACCATCACTCTTATTCCATAAGACAGAAGATAGGACATCACTTCCTACTTTCTTTTGTAAAAAGTCCTGCTACAGAAATAACCACATTTCGGAGGAGTGCTGGTGGCCTGATGCCAGCAAGATCTGCAGATGTTTGATGAATACACTAAGGCGCTGGGTTCTTTGAGTGGGTAGGATGCTCTGCATGTGCCATGCTTAAGAAAACACACTTCCACCAAAAACAGCTTTTCTAAGTGGAGAAATAGCCCTTACTCACTGTCCCCAAAGAGGAAGGCCACGCCCCCAAGGCTGTCAGAAACAGGTCCCTCATAGAGTAGAGCAGAAAATAACCCACCAGAAAATCACAGCCTTTTGTTTTACCAATTAACACTTTCCGATTTAGCTGCTCCAATACAATTACTGAGTTATTGTGGTTTGGTGTTTTTTCCCTCCTCGACTGTGGCAGCTGCTACTTTTTTGTTTTTTCTGAGTCTGCTTGCTGGCCACCACTCAGCAGCTGGCCAGCCAGGAAGCAGGGGGATGCTGGAGTAGCAGGTTACATGTGCTTTCCCACATCCTCACTTCTGAGGAATTACTAATATTGACTAAATCTAGGAGTTTTGTGAAGACTCTGTTTCAGACAATTACATTTAATGAGAGATCATTGATGTAGCAGCATTTATGTTCTTAAGAAATGTAATGTTATCAGAGGTTTTTCAGTTTATGAGAGTACTAATGAGGACTATTTGAATGACGATGTGTTTCTGATTTCTGTATTTGACAATCTGCTTTGAAAAACTAAATGTTGGTTTGAAGAGATGTGTAATTGTGTGCATCCACCTGTGGAGTTCTGTTATGTTTTATACATAGATGAGACAAGCCTTGCCTTTAAAAGCAGTTGCTGGCCCCAGCCATGGCATTGTTGGAACCAAAGTTAGGGAGCATTTTTAGGAGCAGAGCACTAGAAGAACTTTACTTGATGGGTGATGCTGGCAATTCCCAATTCCAACCATAGTGGCCAGATGTTTGAAGCTCCTGAAAGACCAGTTTATATGACTTGTTTTCTATGAGTCTTTTTTTTTTTTCTTTTGAAGCATGAATCAATTTAATCATATTATCAAAAACAACAGCAAGGAAACCAATGACTGCAAGCCCAGGGCATTGGTCCGGGGAGAATTAATTAATTGCAGTGCTTGGGCACACCTGCTAAACTGGGGAAGCCAAAGCAATGTTTATTTTGTCACATTTTTGTGGGAGAATGTTTGGAAAGCTAAGGATATTGTAATGTTACTAGTTTATGTAGTTTTAAGTCTGAATTGTCCACAAATGATTGAATTTCACTGAGCTGTTAATACATGAGATTTATGTGTATCCAATTTGGCCTATTAAAAGCAAGAATGCTGTGGATAATACTTCCAGTGTTAATTAATTGAAATAGTATCAGTTGGAGAATGCCTCTCCAGAAGCTGCCTTAACCAGCCCCTACCAGATACAGTTTATAGCCACTTGGCCTGGTGGTACGGAAATTTTAAGGACTGGATTGCTGCTGCAAGCTTATTCTTTAGCGGTGAAGTTAGGATATAACTCCATACAATTTGAGTTATATGATTTGCTTATTTTTAAATAGCAGAACCTGTTGTATACGTTTATGGTTAAGAAGAACCTTTCCTCAAAATGCAGATGAAAACTATTAGGCAAAGTTTTATGTGTAAAATGCATCAGCCACAAAAGATTAATTTGTCATGGATTCAGTTTATAACACATCATCTGACTAGTGTAAGGGGATTAGAATAATTACTCAGCCAAATATAAATGGCTAGGGGAAGAAATCATTTACTTAGATGACAATAGCTTTTCACAATAACATGTGAAAGTTTTATGAGCTAAGAATAAAAGATCACTTTCTAATTTTATTACTTTATTTAAATAATTTTTAAATAATTATACTCACATGATTTTATTACCTGCCATAGTGTTGCAGCGCCTAATTTCAGAACTATTTGCACTTTGGCAACCCTCTTATCCAAAGACTGTTCTTGTTGTTGGAAGAGCCTATCTGTGTCATTCTGGAGTTTTTAGCTGTAAATGTGTGAATAAGGAGATGCTGATTGTGTTGGGTTTGTGTCTGGGAGGGTGCAGCGCCTAATTTCAGAACTATTTGCACTTTGGCAACCCTCTTATCCAAAGACTGTTCTTGTTGTTGGAAGAGCCTATCTGTGTCATTCTGGAGTTTTTAGCTGTAAATGTGTGAATAAGGAGATGCTGATTGTGTTGGGTTTGTGTCTGGAAGGGTTTTGGTAGTGGGGGAGGGGGCTATTGATGTGGCTCCTGTAAGAAGCTTCAAGAAGCTCCCTCAGCTTCTCGAAGTCAGACCTGCCTCTGGCCAAGGCCAAGCCGATAAACACCTTTGTGATAACACATTTAAGAGGGGAAAATCAGTTTGAAAATGAGTTCTGCTGATTTGGAGTTCTTTTGTTTGGAAGAGGAGTGGGCCAGAAGAAAGACCAAAGGTTAGTAAGGAAGGAGGAGGGGGAAACATGCTGGACCAGCCTTTTCCCTTCAGCCCGTCATGAGATCCCTTGCAGCCCTTAGAGATCATCGGTGGGGCACAGTGGAGCAGGGGACTGATCCTGAAGAAGGACATGACCTTGAGGAAGGCCTGCAGAGGAGCAGTTAGTCGCTGGGAGGACTGCAGCCTGTGGAAGAGATCCTCAGCAGAGATCAACTGGGGAGAAAAAGCCTGTCTGCAACCCATGGAGAAGCCCACCCTGGGGAGCAGACCACTCCTGATGCGGGTTGTGACTCTGAGGGAGACCCACAGTGGGGCGGTTCATCACTGGGAGAACCACTGCCAGTGCAAGACCTCCATGCTAGCTGGACGAGTTTGTGGAGGACTGTCTCCTGTGGGAGGGACACTGTGTTGGCACAGAGGAAGACTGTGAGGAGGTTTCCCCCTGAGGAGGAAGGAGTGGCAGAAACAACACAGAATGGACTGGGACTGACCACAACGCCCATTCCCTGCCCCACTGTGCCACTGAGGGAGTTGGGAGTACAAAGTCACAGCACAAAGACCAAGTCACAGACATAAGTCATGCACAGGAGGCAGCTGAATGCCTGCAAGCTCTTTGTCGATAAAAATTTGGCACCAGTCGATTTGGCAATCAGAACTATCAGTAGATCGATATCTGGTGTTAGGTGTTATCTCTATGCCTGGGGAGTGTGAAACAGATGAAAACGAGCTGTTATGGATACCCACACAGGTGTAAATTAGCAGACTTGGTGCAATTTACATGAGTGATAAACTCATCTACAGTCACACAGACACACACACGTATGTAGGTCTATCCCGATGATGCAATGTGGAAAATTCAGTATAAATCTTGCCCCACTGTCGATCCTAACATCGGGCAGGAGATACTTCAGAACTGTATCGAAAGGAGAGTTTGACGGATTTGTTCCCTTTTCACCTCCCTACACAGGGACACTTTATGGGTAAGATTCATAACTTCAGCCACGATGAGTGACTTTATTTCTCCCTGGGTGTATTTTATTTGTAACTGCTGTTGTAGTTGTTTCTATGGCACTATTCGTCCATCTGATGGGCTTGTTTTACAAAGCCAGATACCTTTTGTTGTATTTTTCTCCTCCCCATCCCACTGGAGAGAGACAGGAGTGAGCAAGTGGCTGCATGGGGCTTTGTTGCCAACAGAGTGGACCTAAACCAGGACACTGATATTTACGCAAAACTATCTGCTCTAGTCAGTTTGAACCCAGCATCTATTAGACACCAAGGATTAATTCAATGACTCCCTTTTAAGTGTATAGCAGGAAGATGCAAACATTGCTTTCCAGCTTCACTTTGCCCATAGGTGTGCTGGGTTTAGGGTGACAACTAAAAGGTAAGCAGTGAAAAGTAAGAGAAAAGCCATGATCAGAAAAATTCTGGTCAACTGTGTGTTGTACCTCCAAAAAACTGGCAAAGAAAAACACCCAAGTAAACCTTTAATTAGCCCATGGCTATTTATTGTTTAAAATACAACAAAGCCCAACAAAAAGGTTCAGCAAATACTGTAAGTTTTCCTTTAAAATTTTAGTAAGCCCTAAGTGTATTGTGGCTGCAGGGGTTATAATTTAACTTGCAATATTTACACTTGATTAAATAGAAGTATTTTTAGTAACATAAATTAATAGTGACATGCCACTAACAAACCTGATTACTATTACAAGACCAAAGTTCTTACCAATAAGATTAAACATTGAAGATGCATTAAAATTTCCTTCCAAAGAAAGGCTACCTATCAGTGAGTCATCTTGTTATCAGCTCAGCCAGGAGGGTTTCTCCCAGCTCTAGGGGAACACCCTAATTTCGCAGAAATACAGTCTGGGAATATTTAGAGGTGAGATGTTCACCGAATGGCAGTGAATTTAATTGTAAGTGTGCAAGTACATTACTCAGAAAGGTTATAGTAAACCTTTTTCCTTAGTAAGAAGGAAAATTACAATGTATTGGTCTTGTAAGTTATCTTACAAGTTTACTAGAAGTACTTTTTGTTAGTCATGAAGACAACACATGAGAATACAGTGATGATTTATATTTTATTGAAGCTATTTGTAGAGCAATACGATAATAATTGACTAAAATTTAATTAGAAAGAGAGGATGTAAAATAGAGAAAGCTAGGCCTAAACAGAATATTTAGGAGAAGGGCTCTTTTAAACCCTCCTAAGGGTGACAGTTCTTGACTGTCCACCACAACACTGCTGCCTGGCTGTGCTGGAGTAGCCCAAGTAAACAACTGCTTTGCTGATAGCAATAAAGAAATTTACTTCTATATTTCATTTTTAATGAATCCCTGAGGTTTCTCTAATAATTTTAAAATGATGGGTCAGAAATGAAGTTGGCGAAGGCAAGAGGTGTTAATTGGCTTGGTTGTAATCTGAGAATAAATCCGTGTTATTTTTGCTAATGTCTCCAACAGAGGAAGCTTCAAACTTCTGCCTCTGGACTTCTGAGTGATTTGTGTCTGGAATTTTTAAAGTATCTACAAACTGTTTATTCAGACCTAGGGCCTTCTCCCATCAATATGACCATGAGCATCATTTGAGTTATCCTTTTAGAAGAAGACCACAACTGGAAGTCCAGGCCCAAGAGATTATATCTTGTTATGAGTCTTCTAATATAATTTCAATGTTGACAGGCTGCAGGCAAATCTCCCCAAATCTCCTTTTACAGTATCAGATGGAGTGACATTTTTATTACTACTATCAAAAATATTCTGAGCCCTTGTGCAAAGGATACTTACCCAAACATGTACAAGGTGCAGAAGCTGAAAGAACACAATGTAGATAAATCATCCTGGGCTATGGAGCTTTCTCTCATGAGAAACAAGAGTGGGCTTGCACTATCTACTCTTAAAACATGACATAAAACTATCTTTTTGAAAGCATGCCGCAGAAACCACCTAGAAGATCATACAGAACAACCTTGCAAGAGTCCCCAAAGGAGGGAGTGAAATCAGTCTTCTGCCTTAATCCATGTGAATCTGCTCGTCAGACAAGATGCTTAAACACTGCTGTTAAAAAGATGTGTTACAAAATACAGTTAGGCATGCTGGATCAACTGTAGCTTCCACACAACTAATTCTTGCTGCTGCTTCAGAAAGTAAATCCACTCGTTTTATACTTTTATAGGCTTTCCATTAAGTCCTGTGCTGTTTACATTGGCTTTATATTTAAGGACCTTATGCAGATCTAAATTTGATTTCTTGAATTTAGAGAGGGATTGTGTGTCTCAGCTGTAGTAAAATTTAATCCCGAGCCAAAACTTGGAGCGCAGTTGTTGATCTTGTGGGCATTGCCCCATCAGCTAAGCGGTGTCAGAAAATTACGCTCTTTGGTCTCCCAGAAGCTGACCTACACTGCTTCTATTACATTGAATTGCTTTAATTGATTTTTGTCCACGTGGACAAGGTCGAAATCAAGACACAAGCAGAGCTTTCACTGCTTAGTCAACAGAAGCCTGCAAATATGTATTTGTATCGTTTTAAAGGATGAGTTGTTCCTGTAGAGAATCAATTGCATCTGATACTTTCAGCTGTGATTAGGATTTTGCTCAGTTTGATTTCTTTTTCACTTTACTTTCCAGCACAGAAAACCTATTCTATTCTATTCTTACATTTATACAGAAGAGCATCCTATATTCTCAGGCAACACCTCATCCACTCAGTAACCAAACTGGTCACTTAATGCTTTGAGCTAGGTAGGGTTTTCTTCTCTTTTTTTTTTTAAACTACTTTTCTTCTTATTGCAATGGACTGACATTGGTGTGACCTTCCATGGAACTGCCCAAGAGCTTTACTGGCATATGCTCCCTGTCCCTTAAAAGGAGAAACAGTGGGAAAGCTTCCAAGCTGCCTGCTGGAAGAAAACACATGTATCTGGCAAACGGCCCTTGAGCCCTCATCCCTTCTTTGCTGAAGAGGAGGTCAACATGTGTGGTCCAGAGTGAAAAAACGTAGTTCAGATACATATGTGCTAGCTGTCTGAGGAGGTCACCTCACCATTAGGAGGTCAGTTGCCATGTTATGGAGGTCAGGTACCCAACACCATGCCTGGCACAGCACCAGCACCTATGAAGAGGACCTGACTGGCCTGGGGCCCAGTGCCATCCTGACAGATGGGCACGTGTGCAAGCATCCAAGTAGATATAGGCAGGGTACCTGGTTTGGGATGCCTTAATGGGCATCTGCACTGAATTTCTGTGCCCATGACTAAAGGGAGGCACTGTCCCTGATCCCACTCAGTCTGCAGCTGCAGAAAAGCTACAAGCTAATTCTGGACTTCCAGTCCCTCATCTATACCTGTTTCAAGGACATTTACATTGCCAGAGTGGTCCAAAGGGATCTTGATATGTGAGAATCAGGCTTAAATACCTGCTTTTAACCAGGAGGAGATGCTCCCTAGTGTACCTTCCCTCACAGCTGAGGGAATTTACTCTTCTGGGGCACTTGTAATGGGCAGCAAGCTGCATTGTGAAGAGCTGGTGCCTCTGACATACTCAGTTGTAGGCATTGCTGTAGGTACAATATGCTTGAAAGACTAAAAGGAACAAAACCATTTGAAAGAGAAACACAGTGAGGGTCGAGTCTTCTGACAGACTTAAAAATTCAGTAATATTGGCTGAAAAACATGTCTGCCTCTGTTGTCTTCAACTTCTACTCTAACTGGTGATAACAGATGCGTGTTGATTTTGTGTGACAGCAAGAGCTGAGAAGCTAGATAAGATCATCACTCATTTTATATAAGCCACCAATAACAATATTCAGTCACTGGATGGAAATCCATGACCATTCATTTCAATGGAAGTGTCAGTTTTATGATGTAATTAAAAAAAAAAAAGAAGAAAAGAAAGAAGCTTCTTCGTAAACCATAAGTATTTTCAAACTTTTTTCAAAAGATTCTACAGAAAAGAATAGCTACAAGGCAAAACTAGCTACAAGGTTATCTAAAAGTGAAGGTGGACCAGACAGAAACACAGCCATGATAAATTATGTGCATGGCCAGACACAGAATTGCATTGTGGGAGTTGAGATTCACTTACTACACAGATATTGTGATATTTAGGCACAGATCCTTCCTTCAGACACTCTTGAACACGTTTAGCGTTCCTCTTTGCAGTACAAGGGAGCTTGCACACCTCATCCACACGAAGCAGCACAGTCACCTCTGTCCCAGCAAAAGCAAGGTGAATCCTTGGCTTTTAGACCAAAAACATGGTGTATAAAAGAGTGATTTTAGACCTTAAATGTTCTGAATTTTATGTGTGTCTAAAAAAAAAAAAAGAAAAAAGTTAATCCAAAGTCTGATGCCTTAATAGGTGATCAGTTACTAAGAGATTTTCTTTTGCGGAATGCTTCACAAGTATATGATAGTAAGTTGAAAAAGCTAACCTTGCAGCTATTAAGACAGAAGGATTCTGTGGCTTCAGAGAAATTTAGCACATATTTAGTAGTGAAAGGCTTAACACTGCACTGCAGACCAGTCTTCTCAAATCATTCTGGCACAGATCAGCTCTCCAGGCTCATGCAACACCACAGCAAGGTTTTAGCCCTAGAGACATCCCATGGCTGCCTTCTCTTCTCTCCCAGGCCTCTTCCAGATGCTGAGCTCTCCTTGCAGCCATGACAGATGTGCAATGTGCCCTTCTTTGGCCTCTTCACATGAAAGCTGGCCTGACCCAGCTTTCATGGCTGCATAATACCACTATATTCAGGAGGGAGAGCAATATTGGGAAAGTGTTACATACAGCTGCAGCTTATTTTAACAACACTACAGCTGAAAAACACAGCATGTCATGATCAGAGGACTCTTTTGCCAATCAGGGAGCTCTCTCAACTGAGCACAGCTTAGCACTGCCAGCTTGTGTCCCACCAGGTCTTCTTTTAATTACATCAGTGCACACCACAAAATAAACACATTCCAGGAGCTTCACAGTCTGTTTTGGTTATTCAATGAAAGCAGCTTTCAGAAGCAAGGATGTCACTACAGAGTGCGTGTTTAAGGTGTGTAACTGTTCAGAGAGGAAAGAAAGCATATCAAAATTTGGCTTTACACATCAAACCTAAACAAAAGATTGCCCATTATAATTCCAATGGCATGATGAACTGCCAGTAGCAGGCGTAGAAGCTGCAAAATGATACACCATCAGCCAAGTGCACACACCTCCTGGCTGATTCCAAAAGCAGCTGCAGGCAGAGCCTGCTGCAAGTTTGCTGGCAGCAACGGGTCACTGGGGAGGCAGGAAAGCAGGGGACAGCTGAAGGGCACAGGCCCAAAGGATTCACAGCTTTCCCCCACCAGCCTGGTGCCTCATTACTGGCCTTCCTCCACCTGCACAAGCAAGGCTTGGAAAAAGGAAGATGAAGGCAGAGCCTTGGGGTGGGGTTTGACATTTCCTACTTTTAGGCATCTATAAGTCAGTATTTGTAGCCATCAAATACTGGGCTCCCTCTAAAACAGAGCCAACGGAGAGAGGGTGATCCATTCTGCCCTCAGACGGATGATGACAATCCCTGGGCCTCTCTGGAGGTGCCTCTCATTCTGCACTGACACAGGCAACGCCCAGACAATCAGTGTGTTCAGGCGACACCTGAAAAAGGGATATGGGAGTACTTTCATGGGCCAGGGTCCATCTGCACTATTTGTAGGCCCCAACACAGCAAGGCATGAGCATCATGGTACATGATGGACATGCCTTGGTACAATTTGGACAGGACCCTGCTTCAGCAGGCTGGGTGACAAGGACCTTGGGAGCATGAGATCATGCACGACTTGGTTATCTGTAATATGGGACGTGACAAGACAAACACCTCCTCAAGCATGCAGCTCACACACTGTCCCAGAGAGAGGCACTACTTGTTAAGCCACCCTGGCGAACCATGCAGGTTCCCACTCATGTCCAAAGCCAGCCTTGCCTGCTTCCTGGTGCTGCATTCAAAGCAACAGAAGAGGCAGAATCGAATCAAGACTGCTATATATTCAAGGGTATTCACTTGAGAAACAGGACCCAAATGAGCCACCTTTTCATTATATGTGAGTTCCCCTGAGCAGGGAGAATCACTTTGAGCTTGAACGGGGGGACACTCACACAGCCTCCAGTGTCACTTAAAAAATCTTCTAGTTCAAGCATTCAAGGTATTAAAAATAATAAAACTCCTCAGCCATTTCCTATTAAAGTTCCTGTTAAAAGTGAGCAGATGCAGCCAATTACATCCCATTGCCACTATTTCTCCAACAGAGCAGTTAATTGGTGACACCATGAGGCTAACTTCATAAAACACAGGTGTCACACAAACCTGTCTGTGCTCTAGACACTGTCAATGAATGAGTGATGTGCTTCAATAACATGTCCCAAATTTCTGTTGTCTTCATTTTCCTGTGCCTCTCTTGACATACTGAAATAAGTATTTAGGCCTCTTCACTCTATTTATATGATTCTTGCAAGATTAAATCACTAAATCACTTTGAAAGCTATGGCCTGATTTTTTTTTTTCCTATTCTGTGCATTTCTTTTTTAAATATAGGACTTCTATATACCTTTATGCTAGTAAAATTGCATTAATATGTTTCCCTGGACAAAACATCTGAAAACATTATATAGGGTTCTGCAAGACAAAGAGATGGTACTCAGTCTCATACCCAGGCAAACTTGTACTTCTGCATGATAGCATAAAGCCACCCTAAAATGAGCTTATCACAGCTTCTGGTGATGCTTCATGAATACCAGGTTGCACTGAGTGGCTGCCTTCTCCCTACTGCTGATGAAGGAAGCATGATAAAAGAAAAAAGCAGATAGCTGGCACACAGCACACCCGACTCCAGCACCACCAGCTGCCAGTACAGTGGTGTAGCCTGTGGGCTTCATATCTGTCCTTGGAAAAGTTCACTAAGGAGCAAGATAGAGGAGTTCAATTACAGCACCAATGTACCTTTGCAGTCACCTTCTTCAGCAGCTCCTGTCACTCTGGGCTAACAGCTGAGGGATAAGCCCATGATTTTAGAAGCATCCAACCCATCAATCTCCTTGTATAACTGCAATTACATTAATTGACAACCATGTCCATAGGTTGAGGGCAGCTTCTCTGGAAGCTGAAGGTGACAGTGTTCAGATGATGTCAAGTTGTTTTCAGATAAAGTCAGCTGGCCAGTGACACTGTGTACAAGGAGGTCATGGAAATCTGAGATGTTTCTCAGAGCATCAGTCACCTATCTTCGTATTTCCTATGGGCTGTTGGAGCCAAACTCACTGCTGCTTCCAGCCGATCT
>NW_010417274.1:2387-2797 GCF_000710305.1 Buceros rhinoceros silvestris | reverse complement strand
TGGGGCCAAACCTCCCGGCTGCTCCCAGCCGATCTGAAGCCTGCAGCTTCCACATACACCGGGCTGCTTTCCGCACGCAAAGAACAGGGCAGTGTGGCAGAACATATTACTCCCCATTTTACCCGGGTCTCTCCGACCGGACTGAGTCCACACAGCCATGACTGACAAAGACAAGACACAGCAGAGTCAGGCTGCTGCAGTGCCTTTCACATGCGGCCCCGTAGTGCCACCTTCAGACCAAACCGAGACATGCCCCACCCCCTCCCGAGCCGTAACCCACCCCATCTCCAGCTGCACGCCCGCGCCAGCCAGAAGGACCCAGCCCGCGGCGCAGGTGACCCAAAACACCGTCAGATCCAGCTTCAGATCCAGACTGAACTTGGGTTCCCTACAACATGACAAACAGAAGG
>NW_010417274.1:0-2277 GCF_000710305.1 Buceros rhinoceros silvestris | reverse complement strand
ACAGAAGGATCTGGCCACTTGCAGGGCTAGGTCATTAAAAGCTGTGTTCAAACCTGCAAAGTCCTCAGTCAGGTTGTTCCATTTTGGAAGAGCGAGCTTTACAGAGCACCCCATTCTGAGTCTGGCTCTGAGAAGATATTGAGGGTCCTCTTCCAATCCTAAGGTGTCAGGCACTAATATTATGGTACCCTGGTTAGTAAAACTAGTAAAAAATGCTATTAACATTTTTAGAGAAATCTTAACATGACCTTCTCAGCAGCAATTTTACAACCACAACCAATTACAGGCACAACAACTGTGGTGAAATTAATTTAAGGAACAAATGATAGCATTTAAATGCCTGATCTGCAGACACAATTTGGCATAATCTATCTCTTTTTATGAGGGTCAGAAGTTTCTAGCAGATGTAAACAACAGAAACCACAAATCAGAAGATGAATTTAATATTTGGCTTTGGGGGTTTTTTCCCCCTCCTACTCAAGATGGACACCAGTGAGGTCAATTCTAGCTATTTATTTTTTGTTTTCTCAGAATTATTTATTAACATTCAGGATCCTGTATTCTCAAATTACTAAGGTATCAGCTATATATTTTCTAACCTAGCGCAATCTTTCCTAATTATTTCTGAATTTGACTCTAATTTCCTCTTAAAAGCAGAAATACCAGAGCACCAAATTCTAGTCATTTCTCACGTTCTCCTGTCTTCGCTTTACCATTTTTCCAACCTCTATTTTTCCTCTTCAGTATTACTAACAGCTTTTATAGAAAACTTCACAGTTGTAATGTATTTTATGGGCATGTGCATGTAAACTAATTGAGCGTGGTTGGAGTCAGAGGAGCGTGGCATTAGCACAATGACATATTTATCAAATGTAAGTTCCATATAGGCAAGCTCATCTTGCAGGAGACACATCGTGAAAAACAAGATCTGAGAAGACTAATTTGTCTTTTAGCCTAAAGAACTGTTTTTACAGCGCAAGATGTCTCCATCGTCATGTTCTCTCATTGGTAAACACGACATATTTTTAATAACTAAGTAAAATCTGTCTCCTTCTGTGTTAGTAAATCTTTGGGTATATTTTGTTAACACTTTTGACTTGTACAAAAATAACCAACATCTATCAGGGATTCAGTCGCATTACACCAAACTTCTTTAAGGCCTAACCTATGGCTCAAAACATGCCATTTTGGGGACAGCTTTCAGCCACAAAGCTCTCATCTGAGAAATACTGGGATCTACACAGCTTACGTGACAACCCCCAGATTCCTCCAGCATTCTGAGAGCAGAGTGCCCAGAGAAACACCCACATGTGACATTCAATATCCTCAATATCCTCTCTGCATCGGGCCCACGATAACTTTTGGAACCTGTCTAACTACCGTTAATAGTATGAACTCATAAATTAGTTCATTCTTTGAACACGGGAACAAGCTTCTTTGTCTACACGTATCCACATCAAGAATATCAAGAATATCAAGAGCATCAAGAATAATCAGCAGGTTTTCTGAGGGGTTCTGGTGCCAGCTCAGCACGTATTGTTTCACTGATTAGAGAGAGGAACTCAAAAGCTGACCTTTGCCCAGCAGGCACAGGCAGTTTTTCCTACAGCTTGGGAGAAGATGAAGTGGAAAGGATGGGAAGTTGTGAGCAACGAAATTGAAAAGCAAGAAGTAACAGGAGGGGAATTTTTAAAAGGACTGGCAGAAAGGAGACAGTGAAGGACACACGGGAAGTGTTGTCTGCAGAGGGGAGAGATGGACAGGCCGTTGTGGTGGAGCCTTAGCGCCCCTTGTACCAGGGCACTAACTAGGATCACCGGGGAGTTAATAGACCATTGATCAAAGAAAGAATGTTATAACTGAGGTGCTATTGCACTCAGGGAGCTTATTCAACAATCTGACCTTCCTTGGGGTTTATCTTGGAGGTAAGAAAAGCAATGGTGAAGTCAGGAGCTCTGCAAAAAAAACCAAAACCCTCACAGGGCTGGCTGGCTGTCACTTATCCACACCGCGTCCCCCAAAGAGACTTGCAGCAAAAGGCTCAGCCTGTGGGCGAGACGCTGGCAGCTGGGGGTGGAGGGACGGACATTTTAGCACCGCAGCTGGGCAGCGAGCGGGGCACTTTGTTCCAGAGGAACTGTCACAGCGAGGTTCCGCGCCGAGGGGAAAACTGCGTGCTCACTTGCTGGAAGGGCAGCTGGAACCGGCTCAGGTTCGAGACAGTTCCAATGTACCAGAGCGCAGGGGCTATTCCCCGAGGGCAGCCGGGCAGGAGGA
>NW_010417273.1:0-242 GCF_000710305.1 Buceros rhinoceros silvestris | reverse complement strand
GCCCCCTGTTTCCACAGCAGCGGTGTGCAGCAGGGCTGCATCCTCTCATTGCAGCCAGTGAATTTCCTCTTGCTAATGAGGATGATGAGCATCCCAGACCCATGTAGGCTGCAGTCCCAGACCCACACGGACTATGACTTTCTGCCCATCTGGGTGGCAGTCCCAGATCCATCTGGGTGGCAGTCCCAGGTCCATCTGGGTGGCAACCCCTGGCCCATCAAGGTTGTGATCGCGGGCACACC
>NW_010417272.1:2907-3444 GCF_000710305.1 Buceros rhinoceros silvestris | reverse complement strand
GTCGGGGTTTTCTACGGCGGCAGTGAGTGCCCGGCCCCGCGGCCTGGGGCGGGGACCCCAAATTATCAGGGTTCGGGCAAAACACCCACAGCGGAGGGTGCAGCATCCCCGGGGGTTATTTGGTGTGCTGGGTGACTTCGCTCCCCCCATGCTCGAATACGCCTTTTTTGATTTTAGCCAAAAAAACAGCCGAAACCCACCGGAAAGGGCTCGGCTGTTAAGGGGGGGGGGTGTCATGTGTGCTTGTGCCCGCAGACAGCGTTGCACCGGAGGGCTACAAGCACGTGCTGGGGGGCTCGAAGCTCGCCTACACTGTCAAACTCAGCCGGCATCAGGAGGAGAGCGTCTTCTACGTGGAAGGGCTCGCTTTCCCCGACGTCGGCTTTGCCGGGCTGGTGGCTTTCCACGTCACGCTGCTGGAGAGCCCCGAGAAGGTACCGGCCGCGGCAGGGGGTCGGGATGAGCCGTAAGCGGGGTGGAGGGAGCGGAGCCCAAATGCTGTTGTCCCCTCCCATCCAACCCAGGGGTTGCTGGAGA
>NW_010417272.1:2545-2790 GCF_000710305.1 Buceros rhinoceros silvestris | reverse complement strand
TCCCCTCCCATCCAACCCAGGGGTTGCTGGACATTCCGATTTTCACCGACACGGTGGTTTTCCGTGTGGCTCCGTGGATCATGACCCCCAACACGGCAGCGCCGCTGGAGGTCTTTGTCTGCAGGTGGGTGCTGGGTGGGTGGGCGGCCGCATGCTGCCGGGTGCTGGATCGGCCTCCACAGCCCGTTTCTCTTCCCAGCGTGGATGACAACGAGGATTTCGTGGCGGGTGTGGGGGGCATGGCG
>NW_010417272.1:2030-2413 GCF_000710305.1 Buceros rhinoceros silvestris | reverse complement strand
CTGTGGGCGCCATGGCTGAGAAAGCCAAGTGCCCGCTCACCGTCTGCCCGCTGCCGGAGAACCGCCAGGACCGCTGGATCCAGGTGGGTGCAGGATGAGGCCCAGCCCCGGCGGCGCTGCAGCAGCTCCGAGGGGGGGTTCCCTCCATCCGCTCCATCCCCTCTCCAGGACGAGGTCGAATTCGGCTACATACAAGCTCCCCACAAGACCTTCCCTGTCGTCTTCGACTCGCCCCGTGACCGCGGGCTGGAGAATTTCGCCATCAAGCGCATCCTGGTACCTGTCCCCCTCCTCCTCCTCCCCCCAGTAGGCGTAAAGCTTTGCAAACCTGTAAAAAATAGAACAAATCCAATTTTTTCTTGCATTTTTGGGAGGGGAAGAGC
>NW_010417272.1:1400-1873 GCF_000710305.1 Buceros rhinoceros silvestris | reverse complement strand
AGGAGCCAGCACAGCAGGTGATTCGGGGGCGCCGCACTTGGAGTGCTTCCGGCGTGTTTTTAACCATTGTTGACTCTTTTTTTTACCCCACCCAGGGCCCTGATTTCGGTTACGTGGCCCGGCAAGCACCAGCGGGTGTTTCCAGTCTCGATTCCTTCGGGAATTTGGAGGTGAGCCCCCCCGTGACGGTGCAGGGCAAGGAGTACCCCTTGGGCCGCATCCTGATTGGCAGCAGCTTCCCCAGGTGAGACACAGGCTGGAGGGCTCGGAGCACTGGGCGGGGAGGAACCCAAAAAAGGGGGTTTATGCGCCGATGGAGGTGGGAGCTTCACCTTGTGCCCCCCCACATTCGGTGGCCTTTTTTTTTGGGGGTAAGGAGCCGATGGAGGTGGGAGCTGCACCTTGTGCCCCCCCAGATTCGGCGGCCGTCGGATGGCGAAGGCCGTCAAGGATTTCCTCTTCGCCCAGCGGGT
>NW_010417272.1:839-1129 GCF_000710305.1 Buceros rhinoceros silvestris | reverse complement strand
CTGGCCAGCCCCAGCGCCTGCTACCAGCTCCTCAGGGAGAAGCAAGAGGAGGGCTTTGGGGAGGCGGCGATGTTCCAAGGTAGGGGGGGGCGTGGAAAAGGAGGTTCCTGTTCCCATTGTCCTGCCAAACGCGGGGACGTGTTGTGGGGGGCGCACATGGGACACCCCCACACCCAGCGGGGAGGGGACGGGGAGCGGGATGAATGAAACAGCCGCCCAGCTGGGCTTTGCCGGGTTGGGATGGAGCTGGCGGCCGCGGAGCCCTGCGCCGGGGGGCGCTCCTGGGGCGC
>NW_010417272.1:0-704 GCF_000710305.1 Buceros rhinoceros silvestris | reverse complement strand
GCCGAGGGGGAAGCCTGGTCCCCGGGGTGCTGGGGTGGAGCTCCTGCAGCCTGTGCCACAGGGCTGGAGAAGGTGCCCAAGCAGACGATAAACGAGATCCTGGCCAACGAAGGCCTCCGGAAGTTCAATAACTACGTCCAGGTGAGGAAGGGGAGCAGGGGGCTCCTTTCTGTCCATCCCTGTCCCTCTGTCCATCCTTCCATCTGTCCACCCATCTCTTTGTTCCTCTGTCCATCCACCCATCCCTCCACCTTCCCACCCATCTCTCCCTTCTTCCATTTGTCCGCCTATCCCTCCCCATCCCTCTCTCCCTCCACCCATCTGTCTCTCCATCCATCCATCCACCCATCCCTCCGTCATTCCTCCATCCATCCACCCACCCCTCCATCCCTCCATCCTTCTGTCCCTCCAACCACCCATTCAGGCCTCCCTCCCTCTGTCCATCCCTCCTTCCTTCCACCCATCCCTCCCTTCACCTACCAGCCCACCCCTCTGTCCCTCCCTGTTTCCCACCATCTCTCCATCCCTCTGTCCCTCCCTGTGTCCCACCATCTCTCCATCCCTTCCTCCCTCCGTCCATTCCTCCATTCCTCCACCTCGGCCCCACTGCTGAGGCCTCTCCCCTCCCTCCCTCCCTCCCGTCAGAGCTGCATCAGCTGGAACAGGGACATCCTGAAGCGAGCGCTGGGACTGGCCGAGCCTGA
>NW_010417271.1:0-267 GCF_000710305.1 Buceros rhinoceros silvestris | reverse complement strand
AACCCTGGCTGTGACATCAGTGGACAAAGCGCTCCCCGTTTAAATCCCATCTCGAGGTGGGACCCAACCTGCCTTCTCCACAGCCTCACCCCGAATTCACCCTGAACTCACGCCAATTCCTCTTTCCACTCCCGGTGAGAAAAAGGGCGATGGGAAATGCTGGTAAATCCGCCAATTTTAGTGTTTTGGACTGAGACTCTCCAAAAGGTCAATTGAAAACGGTTTTTTAGAAGATGCTGCACAAGAGACGCCCCTTCCCTCACCCTG
>NW_010417270.1:376-2447 GCF_000710305.1 Buceros rhinoceros silvestris | reverse complement strand
GCAAACGGCTGACCCTGTGGCCCCAGGTCACTTCAGCTGCCGCAGTGGTGATGTTTAGTGACATACCAGGACTCCCCATACCTACTGAGATCCCAGTTTGAGCAGTATAAATGGTGTTGAGGCTGACGACCCCACATTTGCTGCCAGTATGTGACAGAACTTGGGTGCTGGGAGACAGAACCATCAACCACCAACATCCCCGCCCAGTTCTGACAGGGCTCACTGCAGCTCAGGAAGGGTCAGAAGGACATCAAGGCTTCTGGATAGATGGACAACAGCAGCCCTGCAGCCACAGTCCTGATGTTCTGTGGCCTGTGTCCTCCCTGTCACCAGCCCAGACTTGCTGCTGCCTCAGCAGAGGGGAAGGAGCAAGCGGGGGATGGACCCAGAGGGAGAATGAGAAGGAGAAAATGGGTGATGGTCCCCAAGCACAAGGGACACCCAGGGCAAAGGACTCCAAGGGTGATGGACCCCAAGGGTGAAGGACCCCGACTCTGCTGGCTTCAGGACACAGTCCTGGTCTGGGAACACCCACACGGAAGAAGGAGGCACTCTGCAGACTGCTCGAGCTGAATCTATTTATGGAGAGGGCGAGACCCCAGGTGCTCAGAACTGGCTCTTTGCTGCACTGGGGGAGGGAGAAGGGTGGGTCCTGGAGGGTCTCTGGGGCAGGGGCTGGTCCCCCTCCCTTGCCCCCCTGTTACCTTGAAGACCTCCTTGACGGCGTGCATGAGCTCGGGCCCCACGCCGTCGCCGGGCAGCATGGTGACCTGGAAGGTGCTCTCTGACTTGGCATTCTCCGACTGTGTGAGAGCAAAGCACAGTCAGACCTGCTGCGCCCCCTGGACGGGCCAGACGGGACCCCCGCCCCGCAGGCAGCGACTGCAGGGAGGTCACTGGAAAAGGCGAGGAAAACCCCAGCCCCCAGCACGGTTTTTAGTACCGACCGTTTCCCGCGGCGCTGGCAGCGCGCTGCCGCTCCTGGGCTGGTACCGATACCCCGCGCAGCAGAGACACCCAACACCCCGCGATCCATTGTCAACCAACCACCCTCTGCTGAAACAGAATTTCTAGGTACCACCTTTCTCCCTGCACTGTAGAAATCTCTTTCTGGGAGCTGTTATGAACCCCCCTCATTCCTCAGGGTCCCCTAAGCCGAGTCTTGCTGCCCTGCTGGGTTCAGCCTTGCAGCTTTCCGTCCACCACACTGTTTTTTTTCAGTCCTGAACACAAAATCCAGCTCCAAGGTAACTGCCGGGATGTTTCACACCTCCACACCAGCGCTGCCTCCTATTCTTAACCTGTCTTTTCCCTAATCCCCACCTGCCTCAGCCAACAACTCCCTGCATGGTGCCGAGCCCCGGACACGGGGTGTGGCAGAACCAGCCGCAGGGCTCAGACAGTTACACTCAGGGGCCAGAATTTCACCCAGTTTAATCAGACAACAAACGCAGCACACAAGCAGCAGCGCCGGTGACTTGAGAAACAGCTCAAGCAACATGAAATGCAGCAAGTGGTGACCACAAAAAGGCAAAATGCAGCAGGGAGCAGGAGAAGGAAGTCAAAGGAGTCATTACTTTTGATATTTGACCTCCTGAATCAAGCTCCAGGGCAGGGAACCCGCCTGTTAAACTTCAAGCAGCAAGTAGTATCTGCAGAGGGAACGGCAGCGCGGCCCCGAGCTCAAGGTCAAATGCCCGGCCTCAGCTCTGAGCCCGTCCCCTGGGCATCTCAGACAATAACACGAGAGGTTTTCACTCCCCCACGGGACCCGAGTGTCCCGTCGGTCTGAACGTGACCAGCGCGATGCGAACTCAGCGCTCGGGTTGTTTCTTCCACCCTCAGAAAACTCACAGCTCGTGTTCGTAGCACCGAGCCCCCGCTCCTCTTGCCTTGCTCGCTCTCTAACGATTGTCACGTTAGATCCTGAGGTTTTTGTGTTAATTAAATGACAAGAATGGGATCAAAAGGACTTTCACTCCCGAGCTCAATGCCATACTCTGGTTACTGGTTTTAGCTGCAGTAGCACAAACCACTCGGGAGAGGAGAGGAGGAGGATCCTCCGGGGAAG
>NW_010417270.1:0-209 GCF_000710305.1 Buceros rhinoceros silvestris | reverse complement strand
GAGCGAGAAAAGCTGGTTCCAGCGAGTGGAGCCGGCCCGGGAGCGTTCCCAGCACCCCCCAGTCCCCACCCAGCCTGACGGTAACCATGCTCAGGCGGTGCCTGGGGGCACCGTGATCCCCCGCCCTCACCTTGGCCCGTGGGATCTGCTGGAGGGCAGCAGGGGCTCGCAGGCCCCTCCACACCCCGAGGCTCTGGGCCCGCAGGAGA
>NW_010417269.1:38943-43116 GCF_000710305.1 Buceros rhinoceros silvestris | reverse complement strand
GGGCCCTGCTCCTGAGCGGCGAGGGCAGGGGAGAGGGCAGTGGAGCAGGGCCTGCGCCTTCCTTGGGACGAGGTTCGTCTTCGGTGGGTGGAAAGCGGGGTGGCCTTACCTGCTGTGGCACAGGGGAACGTAATCCCTTCAGGGCGGAGAGGGATGCGCTTCCTGCCAGCTCCTACCGTCTGTCTCCCAGCGCGAAAGAATCGTTTCTCCCAGGCTTTGATCGGAGCGCTGTTGCTCGAGGATAAAACAGTATTTATTTTCTTTAAATATCTTTTTGTAGTTGCTAAGACAAAGGGGAATTGCTTGTATAGGTAGTTATAGCCCTTCCAGTATCCTGAGAGGGAGACCTTCTGAAAAAGGGAGAAGGACCGTTCAGGGGAGTTGCAGGAAGTGGGAGAAGGCTTACTGACTTCTGCGGGAGGCACAGGTAGATAGGTGCTTTATTATCGAGGTGTGGATCTGCCCATCCCGGTAGGATCTGGACAAGGAGCTCTCTTGCTTCTTAGGTGGCAAGTTAGGACAGGTGAATAGATATTTCATTAAGTTTTCTTTAAATTATCGTATGATTCCAATCTTAAGGTAATTTGCTGCTTGAACAGTATTGACAAATGAATTGGAAATGATTATTTGAAAGGTATGCTATTAAAAAAAAAAAGTATTCTATGGGACAGGTGTTTCTTCCAGCCAGATGGGGGGAGCTGGAGGTATCAGGATTAGAATATTTTACAGGCAAGGTTTCTTCTCTCTTGCATTGAAATTCCTGAATATGTGACTTTTTACTTAGATGTGTTTTATCTTTCCCTCCTGATTGAAAACCGTAGTGAAGCATTCTTCCCGTTATTAGTACGAGATGTACTAACGTAATCTTAGAAGTTAGAAGAATCTGCCTGTCTGGTTTTTTCTGTATCTTGAGGGGCAGAGAATCACAGGTCTGAGGTGAAAAAATGGGGTTGCTAAACTTCTGTCATCTGTCAAGTCAGAGGGACATATTGGGGCCCATGCCGGTATAGGCATCCCAGTATTTAGGATCTTTGCCTCAAGTTTCACCAATTGCTTCTCCGTTTTGTTACTGAAACACAGCATTATTGTGAAACACCCCTGCAGACTGTCCTCTGGTGGGAGCCGAAGTTCGCCATGTTGCTGAGGAGCCACGGGCAGCACGCTGAATTACTTCCTAGTCTGTATTGTCACGTACTTACACTGACGTTACAGCAGTGGTAGCGTGGAGAGTTGTGGGGGTCTCGTGCTGCAGAGAGCAATAAAGAGTCCGTGGGTTATAGAGGTCGGGCAGGTTTTGTTTCTCACTTTAGGGATGTTATTCCAAGGAATGAGGCTTTTGTTACACGTTGGTCCTGATCTTTTACTAAGAACAGGTTGGGTGTTTTGCCCCTCAGCATTTTGCAGAAAAGCTGAGATAAATTCTCTGCCCTATTTTGGTTTCTTTATTTCAGATTGAGGGGCAGGAGCAGCACAAAGGGGCTGTGAGAGCTTTGATCCACCCGTGGGATGAGTTCAGTAGCACAGGGGTGGAAGCAGCAGTGTGGGCTGACGTTTGATTGCAGCCGTTGTGCTGTGCAGACAACTGTTTGTGTGACTGCGCTGCGCTCTGCAGCGGGATCAAGCAGAGTTTAGAAAAATAACACTTTCTTTTGGTGATTTAAGCTAGGAGCAATGTCCTGAGTGTGGTTCCTAGCACAGCTCAGGAAATAGGCAGGGGATGGGATGGGAAGTCTCCTTAGCAGTGCTCCCAAAGCCCTGGTGTCAACCATCTGCCTGGAGGAACTGAGGATGGCTGCTGCTGTGAGGTGGTGCTGGGCAGGCTGGAGGAGGACTGTGCCAGGAGAATAGGTCAAGAGCGAGCAAGGGAAGACAGTAGTTCAAGCAGCCCTGGGACTCGCCCGTCTCGGCAGACAAGGGGCCTGGGACCCACCGGGGTTTGTGGCTGGCAGGTCAGACTGCTATTGTGCCGCTTGCCCTCTTCTTCCCCATCCTGCCCCAGGTGGAAAATCGCACGCTGGCTCTGCTGAAGGGATGCACAGGAGCTCGTCCTTCAGTCAGGAAAGATCCTAAAATGCTGCGGTCTAGAGAATAGGCCGGGCTTTAATGCTAGAGATGCAAACCTCAAAGATAAACGATATAAACATGAAACCCTTTGAATTTGACAGGAAGGCTCTTCAGACAGGAGCTCTGAGCCTAATTGGTTAGTGAGTAAATGAGTCCAGAAAGTGAAACTAAATTAACAAAAAATGCTGTTTCATTTTTGTAGAAGCTTACAAGTTTGAATACAGGACAGACAAAAAAAAACCCAAAGATTTTGAATATATATTAAACTGGTTTTAAATTTTGGGATTAATTCATTACACTTTGAAGCGTGCTCACGTGGTTGGGTTGAGTCCTCCTACTCCAACGTGTTAGGAGATGGTTCTAGACATAAATCGGAAAGAAAACAGCTCTAACTTCAGATGAGCTCGAGCTTTGTGAATATTACCATATCATGGATTAAGCTGCTTATTTATTCTTTGTGGTAGAGTGAATGCTGATACATAACTTTTTTTTCCAATATATGAGTATTTTAGTGCCTATTGAGAAGAAAAGATTTGACCAAAAAGCTTGATTAGTAGTTGAAAGAGAATATTTTTTGTTTATTCAGCTGTTACAGTGTTTGAATAAAATCTAAGTGAGAATGAGATCTCCTGATTCTGAAAACTTAAGAGCTGTGGTCAGCCTTTTGTGTTGAAAAGACAGGCAGCTAAATACCTACCGCAGTCTCCAGAAGTGCTGAGTTCTTGCCGTTACTTTAGTTTGTTCCGTGATAGGATGCAGCAGGCGGGTTGCAACAGGCACTTGCCAGGATACTGAACAGGCAAAACTAATGAGACAGTTGGTTTTTACTAACTTGCTGAAAAAGAGGAGAAGCAGCAGGGCTGCTGCTTGGGAAAGAGGGCGGTCGTGTTTGGTCAGAGGAGGGGTGGAGAGGTAGTGCCGTAGTGTCCCTGATTTCAGTTGGCATGGCTTGGGTTAGATGTCAAGCTGATTTTACTGACGGGTTGAGGGGGCATGGACAAGGGTTGAGGTGGACTAACAGTTGCTGGCTGAAAGGGGAGATCTTGCTCCTGCTGCTGTTTTTGTGTGGATGCTCCTGAACTTCTGTGGGTTGCTTCACTCGCTGGCTTAGAAAGAAGAGCTTCCCGCTGGGTAACCAGTTGTGTTGGATCTCTCCATTAGCCAACAAAGACTGGAGCTAGTACGCGGGATGACTGGGGGCAGCAGAACCCGTTGTGGGATCCGCAGGAGGATGACGTATTTCTCCTCCCCAAAATATCAGGCTCTAAGGTTGACTCAGCTTCTCCTCACCCAGATATCCTTGCGTTGTGTAGCTCTGCCCGTTTACGGGTCAGAACATTATGGTCCTGCTTCTCCCAGCCCTTGGGCAGGCAGTTGACCACTTTCATGCCAGCTCCCAGTGTTTCTTGCCCCTCAGTGAGGTTATTGAGCTTTCCAACCTGCTGGGATAAGAGCTTAAGTTTTTCCTTCTGCAGAGTGAATCTCTGTGGGGTTAAACATTTGAATTGGTGTCTGAAGGTGTCAGGCAAGTGTGGGAATGAGGAGCATGTGTGTCCTGGAGAGGAGTGGGACCACTGCTCTTGTGGTGTTGGTGGATGGTTAAACTAGCTCAGCCTGGTTTCTTTGAGTGCCTTTTCATGGTGTTTGGATTTCTGGCAGTTTAGTTGCCTTTGACCAGCAAATCAGTTTATTTACATCGTGTGGCAATGCTTTAATAAGTCATCTTCAAATTCCTGGTGTCTGGTAAAATTATCCTTTTTTTCTAAACGTTGACTCTTCTTTCAGTTGCAGAGTTTTAAACTTCAGGAATGTAACTGCATTCTAGTTTTCATATGCAGCTTGAAACAAGTCCAGAACATAATGTTTAAGAAATACATGATCTAATAACCTCTTTTACATCCTTCATCTTTGTATTTTTATTAAGCTATTCTATTACTTTAAAACAATATGCATAAATGTGTAATAGCCTCCCCTGCAGGAAGCAGCAGTAAAGTTATCACCAGCACTAATGGGATTGCAAATGGAGATGTTTTAACAGGCAGGGAGGATGGAGCTTTTGGGGAACGCCTGGATACTAGAGAAGGTCACAATAGATTAAACCAAGGTTTC
>NW_010417269.1:24836-38844 GCF_000710305.1 Buceros rhinoceros silvestris | reverse complement strand
CTGCTGACTCATCTAAATCATGATTAAAACTGGTGGTTCGCATCGGTACATCTTGTGGAGCAGAATTTTTCCCTCCCTTGTTTGATCTTAATTGTAACTAGTAGTCATTGTTTTGATTGTTTGTTTCATTTTGGAGCAGTTTTTGTAGAACACTTCACAGAGGTATCTGTGAACCATTAGGTTCCAGTAGGGAATTCAGTTTTCTTGCTTCCTTGGTGAGAGTAGAACCTCCAGGGTGGTTGTTTAAAGTCACCGATTGTGTTCCCTTAGTTTTTCTGACAAGCTGCTGAAAGAAAAACAATAGCGTTTCGCATTCTGCATTTCGAGTCTTGGAAAAGAGTTTGGGTTTTTTCTGTTGGAATAGAAGAGTTTCACGTTGTATGAGGGAATATTGATATTTGTGGGCAGACTGCTTGGGACGTGGAGTTGTTTCTATTACAGCGGAGGAATTTTAATGGAATTGTTGAGAAGTTCTTTCTTTTTGAGCTGTTTAGTGGCCAGAAGCCCTGGACTGTATTGATATTTCACTACTAATCCACTGGTGTCACCAGTCGTGTCAATACATTGTGATACGTTGGTGGTTCCTGGTTCCAGTCATCTGCCCTGCGTGGAGGAGGATGAGAATCAGTTCCACTTTATTGTAAATATGTCGTTAATGTGAGATGTCAGGGGTGATTCAGCAGCAGCATGATCTTGAGCTGTTGGACAGAAGCTGCCTTGACCACCCTAAATCTCCTCTTTTGACTTGGAACATTGAAAAATGCAGCTACATTTGCTCCCCTTGCAGAGGTCTGTGCTCACCTTGGGGATGAGTGTTCAGGCTGGTGAGGCAGTTAATCCCTCTAGTTCCGAGATTTAAGGGGTGATCGGAAGCTGCCCTGACAGTCTTCTGTCATTGTCATCTGACTGTCCTGCCATGCTGTCCCCCCAGACTCCTCTTGCTGGAGGCTTCTCCCTCTACAGTGAGCGTAGCAGCACAGAAAGTGAAATACTGCGTGGTGCCTGCCTCCCCTTTCCACTCTTCTCCTGGTGAACAGATTTGGGTAGATGGGTACAGGACTGAGTCAGCTGTCTTGAAGTCCAACCTGTGGTTCTTGCCAGTTTGGCATTCTGAAACCTATCAGGCAGCATCTCCATAAGAAAAACCAAGGCTGAATTTCTTTAGTTCGTATTTTTAATCACATAGTAATAAACACAACCAAACCTTACCCAGTATTTTTCTCAGAAGCAGCAGCCAGGGAGAGGGAAGCGAGCAAAAAGTAGTTTTTCAGGGCTACCTGCAAAATCTCAAAGCTCAAGAGATAATTTGGGGTGGAAGAGACCTCAGGAGCTCTCTAGTCCAAGCTTCTGCTCACAGCATGGTCTTCTCTGAGCTCTGATACGTGCCCTGTTGAGTAAAGGATGTTCTTCTCCATGTTAACTGGTTGTTTTTTCCAGGCCGTCCCTTAGCTCAGCTTGCTGGAGAGTTTATTGAACAGCTGCCACAGTCACTTCTTCAGCCTTCAACAGTTCAGATATGGCTCTTCCTCAGTTCTGTAGTTGAGGAGCTTCTCTTGAACTCCGTGTGAACTGTGGGGTCAGTGCCTAAACCATGTGTATTCACAACTCCGTCTTTGACTATTATTCCTGTAACTGTGGACCTGCATTTGGGGAATAAATGTGAGTTACCTGCTGCTCACGTTTCAGTCTTTGAGGTGTTACATAACAGGCAGTGCTGCCGCACTGTTATGTTGAGGTTTGGTCACCAGTTTAATATTAAAGTTTTCTCTGCCTCAAAAGTTGCTAAAGCAAGATGCTGCAACCCAGCATTCAACTGGGGTACCTTCTTGTAGCAGAACTCAAAAGACCTGAGCATCTACTTGATGAATCTGTCAGGCTTACTGCTATCAATATAGCCCAAATGTAATTTTGGTTTTGAACTGTTTTATGTAACACTTAAAGAGCTATTAAAGATAACCGAGTACATTTGAACAGGATGTATATTTGTCACTGTCTTGTGGAGACTGCAGATACTCCTGATTTTAAGATGTTTCATTATTAATCGATTATATTAAACAGCATGAAAGATTTTAGCAAATACAGCAATAGATTTGTGGGTAGCAACAAAACTGTGTAGTATCCTGTCAGTTCTGATCAGGTGCTTCTTTGCAGACTATAGGAGAAATGCAAAGAGAGAAAACTCAATGCATTACTTCCACAGCTTTCACGTTCCAGAGTATCCCATTCCAGTCCAAGCAGCTGTGAAGCACTGGAGTAAGTTGGGAAAATCTCCTGCCCACGTGCAGCAATGGACCTTCCTGGAAACGTGCCCCTGCTTCTGAAGAAGTGGGACCAAAAATAAGCTGCGCAAAACTGGTGTCTCCAGAAGGCTGTTGGCATTAAGTAACCCTGTCGTAATGCCAGTTCAGTTTTACCCTTTGACTTCTGTCACAAATTACAGTAATCCAGACATCCCAAAGTCCAGCGAGGTTTTGTTGTCGGAGTAACGGTGTAGGTCTGGGTAGGTTTTCTGTATCTGATCTGTCCACTAGGTTCATCCCTTGACAGTCCAAAGGTGGCTGGAAAAGACTGACTGACTTCAGATCCGCTTGTTCCCACATCCACACGCTGGAGAACGTATTGGATGTGATCCTCTGGCACGGGCGTGACCACAAGTGTCACTAGCCTTCTGAAAACACCTTCTCTGCATCGAGACACCTAAAAATACGCAGGGAATAAAACCAGTGACACATTTTTCCAGTGCCAGTGAAGCCTGTTGTTTTGTCTCAATGTCTTTCCTTTTTCTCTTTACCATGAGGTTTCATGGCATTCTTCATGTCTCAGAACTGATATTTCCTTCAAGTTGATCTTTTGGAGTGTTAACAAATGTGCTCAATGGTGCATCTGGGCAGCTTGGTCACTAGAGTTCTACCTCATTGTCTGTGAGTTAGGAGTTCTGGATTGAGTTTTCATTCTTTTGAGCCCAGAACAAACATTTGCTGTTCTCCTTCCTGGTGCTGCTATGCGTGGAACAATGGGAGTGGCCCAGCTCTAACCCATGACAGTGTCCCATAGTTTTTTTTCTGCTGGGCTCTGTGCACCGTTATCTTTTTTTGGGTAGCAGCTCTTTGTTCCCAGGAGTGCCCTTGAGACAAAAAAGTGCTTTGTACTTCTCTGGAAATTGCCGTGGCAGAAAAAAGCTGCTGAAGTGTAGGGTATCCTTTTGCCCAGAAATCCCTGTTATATTGGCACACTGTAGCTTAGGACTGGGGACCTGTTGGTACCAGTGTAGCCAAGTGATCTTGAACTCTTGCCAGGAAATTTTCATAAGCAAATGCCCTCGAAACTGTATGTTCTGCCCTGTCCAGAGTCACAATCACTTGGAGGCAAGGAAATAGGACTAAATATTCAAGCATTGCAGTAATTATCTTGAAACAAGTCTTTAATCGTGGGATGCTCTTTCACTTTAGCCATAATGCTGATGACTGCCACTGAAAAGGTTACTCCTGACCCCCTGCCACACAGCCTTCTCCAGACTCATGCTCGAGATCATTTGCAGAACATCTGGTGATTGCAGAGGCCCAAGACGAAGAACTTCTGCTCACTGACGGGACGGAAAACTAACGTTAGTTTTCTTTGCGGTTGTTTTGCTGAACCAGCACGTGCTGCAGCTCCCTGATTTCTGGACCTGGCACAAGTGGCAGAAGCGCGTGGGGTGGTGGGAAGAGGTCAGACTACTACTTTTGGCAGCAGCTGGCCGTTAGTATAGATGAGATGTAATGTGACACTGCATCCAGCTAGAAATAGAAGGCAAAAGATGATTGTCAGTGCATCACTCAGACTAGAAACACGTAAAGTGCAGGAATGACAATCCATAAACTAGGACAGGCTAGATAGACGTGGTCGACAAAAGTTAGAAGAAAGGAACAGAGTCCCAGAGGCTGTTCTCCTAAAAGTGGCCTGTGAAGTCTGTGGCAAAGAATGAGCTAGAACCTCCCAAGGGATGTGTAAGATCTCCATGTTTCTGGGGTGATGGGCTTTTTGTAGATTTTTCTGCTACACCTTCTCCATACTATACTGAACTTTGTTTCTTAAAGCGTGAGTTTTATGAGATCTTTTTATGCCCAGCATGGTTTTGTGTCCACTTTGACAGGGAAGTGCTTCCTCGTGGCAGGCTCCATTGCAGTGTATATTGAGCTTTTAGTTACGGAATTGTTGAAGGGACAACTGGAGATCATCCACACCAACCAATTGCTCAGACCATGGACACTGAGCTGGACTTCCAGCCAGTTTTTCATCCCTGTTTGTCCAAGCTGTGTTTCATCGTTTTGTCTGGGAGGGTGTTATGAGAGATGCTGTGGAAAGCTGTGCTGAAGTGAAGACAACGAGCACCCCCTGTGCTCCACTCCACCACCACACCAGCCGTCTGATCAAGGAAGGCTCTCGGGCTGTCCAGGCATGATTTCCCTGTTGTAAATCCATGCTGCCTGCTCCCATTGCCTCCTTGTCCTCCTGGGTGTGTTGGGAAATGCTTTCCAGGAGGTTTCTGCTCCATCAGCTGCCCGGGGGTGGGGCTGAGGCCTTCCAGCCAGTAGTTCTCAGGATCCTTGTTCTCAAAGATGAGAGCAGAGCCTTTTCCATCCTGAAAACTTGTAAAGAGTGACAGAAACTTCAAGTGGGGCTGAAACAACAGGCTCCAACATTTATGTGTTTATATATAAATCACATACAAATCTATGTGTATGTAAAGCCATAGAAGGTACATACGAATCGCGAAGATGCTGCATGGCTTCAGGGCTGACCCTGTTAGAGCAGACCCTGTTCTGCTTGTTGAGGATTTCAGCATCGGAAACTTGTTCCTCCAAACTGAGGAGGACAGTTGGTTGTTCCCCTTTACACAAGGCTTCTGGACCAAGAGGCTGTTGAATCCTGAACAGAGGCTGAAAGCAAAGCTCTGCCTTTGGGGTTGGGTTGGATTTTATGCCGTGCTGTTACACTCTGCAAGGTTCCGTTTGCTTGATGCGGCTGGCTGTCCTTCACTGAGGGTGAGGTGGATGCTCCCTCTCCCTCAAAGCCCTGCCCTGTCTGGTAGGGCTGTGAAGAAAGCAAAGTCTCAGCTATTCGTGCTTTTCCACAAGTGCTTTTGTGCCTTGAGTCATGGGTTTTTTTCCAGACACAAGTGTCATTACACCACGAGTCTCTTCTCACTTGATCTCTTCAGTTTGGAAGCACGGCTCCCTCACACTCCTCTTACCCCTGGCTTATGTTCTCTTTTTCTTCCTTCCTTCCTACCTGACTGGAGGCCTTTCCCCAGAACTTTTCTTCCCAGGTTGGGGCTGGGGTAAAGCAGGTGGGTCGGCCCAGAGAGGTGTTACAATGGTTGGACAGAAAGAACAGTTTTCAGATGGCATTTAGAGAATTTACTGTTTGCCAAGTACCATGTTTTATCCCTCACAGTAGATTATCTTCAGGGCTTTCTAGGCCATGAAATCCAGCTCGATTCCTGTGGGGGCAGAGTAATTTCTGGAATATTCTTTCGTCTTAAGTCACGGGGATACTTTTTCCCTTTTACCTTCACCAGCCCTGGTTCTGCTTACTCATTCCACCTCGGAGAGCTTGGTATTCCAGTCACTGGATTTTGGTGAGAGCAGTCTGTGTGGTGAAGAGGGGTCACCACCTGCATCCTCAGCAGTTCAGTTTCAGGGGTGTCTCTGCTGTGCCCTCACCAGGCGATAAAGATTGCTCTTGATGCTGGTGGTGGCTACAATCTGCATTTGCAATTCTCATTTCTTTCCCATTTATTACAAGAGAGTTATTAAGGAAGAATTAATCTCAGTGTTAAAACTTTCCAAGATACTTCTTACAGATGTTTGTCTTGCCCTTATTTTTATCTTGCTCCAGACACGCAGCATTGTCAGTTCATTCGCAGTATTGTCTGTCTGCAATGAGCAGTTGGAATTTGATTTCCCACCCATGACTGCTGCATGAATACGCTAAGACTTTGTTAATTCGTGCTAATAATCATGTACTGTGTTACTATGAGTTACCCAGTTTTGCCAGTTGATCAGACAGTCAGACCATACCAGATGGAGGTGGGTCACTACGGGCTGATTCTGATACTCTGCTTGAGCCCAGGAAGTGCAGTACATTACATTTGCGATGATAATCTTTGCAAATAAAGATTTTTAAACTCTCAGTTGTGCAGTATTTCACAAAAATACATTTAGTGCTTACCTGCTTAACGTGAGTTTAGTCTTCATTGTGTAGGTGTGATTTCTCTTGGCTTTTTTGTGCAGCGCCTGTAATTTAAAGGTAAAAAGCTATTTCCAGCAAGTCAGCAGTGATCCTGCACATAACCTAAACATGTATTTGGATGTTAGTAATTAAAATTAATTAGAATTAGTGTCTCCACCTGAAGACAATGTATATAGTCTGTATCTTCTTTAGACTGTACAATGTTAGAGCAAAACAGAATCACAGAGTCACTTCGGTTGGAAAAGCCCTTTCAGCTCCTCCAGTCCCCCTGCTTCCCCAGCACTGCCAGGTCCCTGCTGACCCCTGTCCCTCAGCACCACCTCCACATGGCGAGGAAACCCCTCCAGGGATGGGGACTCCACCACTGCCCTGGGCAGCCTGCGACACGCCTGCACAACCCCAACGGGACAGAAATGGCTCCTCAGGGACAACCTCAACCTCCCCTGGTGCAACTGGAGGCCGGTTCCTCTCATCCTGTCACTTGTTCCTGGGGAGCAGAGACCAACGCCCACCTCGCTCCACCCTCCTGTCAGGGAGTTGTCAGAGCCAGAAGGTCTCCCCGGAGCCTCCTTTGCTCCAGGCTCAACCCCCCCAGGTCCCTCAGCCGCTCCTCAGCACATTGTGCTCCAGACCCTGCCCCAGCTCCGTTGCCCTTCTCTGGACATGCTCCTGTGTTGTCCCTTCTGTGGACTTGCTCCCAGCTTCTTGTCTCGTATATCTTCTATCTACCTTTAGGCAAGTATTCAAGGTGTGTTTTGCCTCTTTCTACTTGACAAGGGCAAGTGTATTTTGAGTTTCCGTTTGTATGTTGTGGACTCTAATAAAACATAGGCAGACATGTAAGTGACTTTCGTCACTAATTCCTGAGAAGGGGTATTTCTTCTCACTTTGAAGAGCTGCTAATATGAAAGATCATGATAATTACAGACAATTTGTTTATTTTTGGTTTTCATAGCAAGGCCAGATGTTTGGGTGGAAGTAGCTTGTGCAAATGACTGCTTGGCCTTAGCAGTTGAAGTGAAGGATAAGGAAAATGCTTTAGAAAATCTTGGAATAATAGTACAAGTTTTTACTTGAGTTTAATTTACCAGTTTCTGACATAAATCTTGTTTTAATGTGCAAATTGAAGTTCTCCAAGTGTTTTCTTGGCGCAGTGCAGGTGGTTTTCCCTGCAAACAGCATTGCGTATGATGTAATATACCAATGTCCACAGCACCAAACAGGATGTCAGCTTCAGGATGACAGGGAAAGGGATCCTGCAGTTCTCTGATGTAAAAAGTCTGTCTTGACTTCATTAAGCCTGATTCTGAAAATAGTTGAAATATTTGCTTGAATTTTCCAAACAAATGAGCTTTGCGTGTCTGACATGCAAATTTCATCCCAGGAGACTGAAGACGGGCAAAGTTCTAAGCAGGGGAAAGCAGAATTTTATGAAAGGAGAATTCGTCATCATTCTCCGTGTAAGGTTACTCAATACGGTAGGCCAAAGGGTGTCTCTCACATCAAGGTTGTTGTGGAAATCTTTTTTTTTTTTCTGTATTTCAAAGAATGTATTTGTTTTGTAGTCTGGGATCATAGTGATTTGTGTTATAAACATAGTTGGGAGGACAGTCTGGCTTGCAAAATAGTTGCGTTTTACTTCTTCCTCTCGCAGATGGGTTAGAGGTTAAGATTAACTTGCTTTTTCCTTTTGTGTATGAGGAATTCTCGTTGCGATTTGTGATTACCTTTTAAAAGTGCGCCCTTACCTGAGACAGGTGAGGGAATTGGTGTGTGACAGAGCAGGCGGTTTCATGTGGGAAGAGTAATTGCTCTTAAACTGGGCCTCCACTGTCAGTATCAGACACAGACCTCGGCAGTGGAAAAGGGAGTTTGGTACAGGGGGTTAGATCAGCGCTGCGTCTGTTAAAAACCAACCATCGCTACCCCGAGCTCTGGGTTTTGTATAAAGGGAGAACTGAAATGAGCAGGTAGAGGTGGAGGGAAGGTAGCGTTGCCCCGTCTGGCAACAGCAGCAGTTTGTGCTGCGCTAAGCTGCTGGTGGGACTGTAGTACTGTTCTCAGAGTGAACTGGTTTGCTTTGTTTTTATACCTTCATCAGCTCAGTTACTGCATTGCAAAATGGCCAGTTCTTCCAATTATTCGTCCTGGAATAGCGCAGCAGTGCTGATACGTAAAGGAGAAAATCAATACAATTTACCTTGAATTGCTTCAGCCTGTTCCTGGTGCTTCGTCTGTAAATATATCGCTGGCAGTGACTTGCTTTATATCGATGAATTATTGAATTGAGTTTGTATAGGTTCAACATAGAAAAATAATTTCCTGTGTTTTCTTTTTTAGCCTTCTGTTGAATCTGCCAGCCCAGGTAAATATCTTTAATATTTCCTACACTCGTGAGGGCAGAGGGTACCCTTGAAAAATTGTTTTTATGGTCTCTTGCAGTGGTCATCTATGGGTATAATGTGATGAATAGGGTGGGGCAGCCCTGGTTTGAGTAGTTGCTGCTCTCTTCCAGTCCGTCCCAGCACAAGCGTCTAAATGATGAAATAAACTGGGGAAATGGGATTCTTGTCTTTGGAAAAGCTGCATGAAGACTCGTTTGGGAGTGTTGACCTAAGGAGCATGATCTAGTGCTGGGGCACTTAACCCAGCGATGTGGCTACCATCCCTCAAGGCATGGCTGCCCCTCACGGTTCTGGCATCCTACAGAGGGAAAGCTCTCCAGTAGTTACTGGGCTGCCTGTTATCTCTCGAGCTCTTGTTTCTTCCAGAGAAACAATCAATTGCTTTAACACCTCAAAGTATATTTAACCCTTCTAGCCAACCCCTCTCGCACCCTTAGCGTGGCTCCACTCTTGAAGCTTTGGAAAAAGGAGTTTAAATTATCCACAGAGTCCAGTGGAAGAATGGTCAGGGTTAGAATGAGCATGGGGTAGCGCTGAATTTCAGAAAAATGCTGCATCTGCCAAACCATTCATCCATCCATGTATTTTTCATTGTCACAAAATATAACCAGACTTCTCTTCAAAGAACTGTGGGAGAAACAAAAAGGCGTGGGGAAAATTAACTAAGGATTCTGCATCATAACTAAAATCTGCATAACCGTGACACACACTTAGAGCTTAAATTTTGGAAAGGTCTTTAGACTGTTGTAAACAAGGAAGTACAGAGGAAATAACTGCCCTGAGTTGGTTTTATTTATATGAGTTCATGTTTTGTGAGTGTTTCAGCTCCCAAACTCTTGATTCAGACAGGTTTATGATTATTTAAGAATTAAGTCTTCAAAACTGGGACATTTTACCAACACTTAACTAGGGGCCCAAGGTCCAGCTTTGTAGAGCTCTGAGAACCAGCTGGTTGAACAGTATCTCCTGGTTCTTTTTTCCGTGCTCTCTCACCACCCAAAGGACAACTTTCCCTGTCCTCTGCCTGGTGAGATGAGCTTTCCCAAGATAAATGGTTGAGGGATTTTGAAGAGATTTTGATTTTTTAGTATAATTTGAATACTAAAATGTCACCACAATAAAAACTTAAGCTCTGTGAGGCCATGATCTAACTAAAAACATTCTTTAAAATGTTTTCCATCAGGAGGCTCAGCAACATCTGATGACCATGAATTTGATCCATCAGCTGATATGCTGGTGCATGACTTTGATGATGAACGGACATTAGAAGAGGAGGAAATGATGGAAGGAGAAACAAACATCAGTTCTGAAATAGAGGATCTTAACAGGGTAGGTGGCCATAAGTAGTCATAAAACATAACCACAGCCCACAGGCTCGCACCAAACGCGCAGGTGTTTTCCCTTATATTTGGAATTTAAAAAAACACCCCGTTCCTTAAACACTAATAGGCAAATAATATAGATGGGGGAAAGGGGCTGAGCTAAACGTGCAGTTCTCACAAGCTGGGAGAAGGAAACTGCTACATAAATATTTCATAACGTATAATGCTGTGCTTGTTCAGTTGCTTCTGCATATATGTGCTGGTGTAGGATTTACATTACAGAGCTAAACCCGTTTATTCTGCTGTTGCTATTTACTAACCACTTGCACTTGATTAGTGCATATAGATTTGGTTTTTTTTTTAAATACCCCATGGTTTTACATTTCTTTTGCATTTTTGTACAAACATTTGTACAATACTTCAGCCGAGCATCTTTGTATTTAAGATGCAGGAAACGGAGATGCAGGTGGAATGATATCTCAGAGAGCTGCCAGCAGAGGTGGGATCAGAACTCACTGTTAACAATGATAAATAAATCTTAAAACATGTATCTTCCGAAATAATTGCATATAAGATTTATTTGGCCTTTTGAGGTTATGCTGTCACTTACGTATTGTCTTAAATTATTTCTCGTGCAGGAATAATAGTCTTAAATTACAAACTAGGGTCATTATAAATGCAGAGTAATTTAGCTACTGTCTGCGACCTCATTGGCTGGAAAGGCTTCCAGAACAGATCGTTAATGATTCCCAGATGCATATTCGATGTACAGATCCTCTTTAGCATATGAGAATATGCCAATATAACTTTAAATTAATTTAGTGCACTTAATCTACATTTCGGGTGTAAATAATAATTTCTTTCTGGTAATTTCAGGTTTGATATTAAATGGTAAACATAAAGATAAATAATTTATGAACCTAAATATGCTTCATCTAGATTGAACGAGAAATCTAGCTCTGGTGTATGTGATGTGGGTTTTAAGTTGAAAATATGAGGCTTTTTTCCCCTTTATACTTTGTGAAGAGTCAGTATCTGGTTGTGTAATTCTGTCACCTCATTCCAATGCTCAGAACGGTATTTCAGCCATCAGTTTATTCCCTTGATCTCAGTGATCGGGGCTGCAAGTTGGTAGTTTCTCCAGCTCTTTTGCAGTCGGGATGGTGAGCAATGGATTCCCCTTTGCTCCATGCGCTGCTCTCCTCTGCAGGATGGTGCTGCTGGAAGTCCCGCAGTCAGTGTCTATGTGTAGGGCAGGTTGGGCTTTTACTGAGTCTCAGGTGCTTCCATGCCAGCAGCATCTTGCTGGAGACCTGTGGCTACTTCTAGCTGTGGGCTGCGCATCAAGGCTTACGTTGATCTCTTTTTGTTAGTCCTGAATGATAGGCAGTCTCAATCTCAAAGCTGCTGGCAAGGCAGATGCTGTCCCTTCTCCTTCTTTCCCCCAACATCTACACATAGTCGTGCAGATTTCCCCGAGGCTGTGAATGTGCCTGATTTACTAGTTCAGCTCCTTCAGAGTTGAGGTAGCAGTCAAGTTTTGCAAAAGAATTTTTGAACCTTAACGATTTGACTCCTGACTCATAGAAACCTTCCTCTGAGGGTGACGGATCTTCTCTCCTTCCTCGTTGAAGCTCTGGTGAGTCTGTACTTGCAGTTGAGCAGCACCCTGTATCCGTGCCAGTACGTGGATACGTTTGTGGCTAAATGGCAGTAGTGTACCTGTGTCTAGAGACCTGAAGTCTCCCTCTACACTGCTTTAGGATAGGAAAAAATAGTCCCCCAAGAACAGAACAGTACCTGAAGGGAACCAGAAGTGTTGGATTTGGTGGTTCTCTGTGGTTTTCTTGAAAGGCAAGAGTGTTCCTTGGGCAGGAAGGTTCTTTGCGAGGTGGTGCAGCAGACTGTCCTCAATCGTATCCAGACATGGTTTCAGTGATACTCTTTCTGTACGGAGGAACATCTCTACCAGATCTGACCAAAGTCCTGGCTAACCAGCGACCAGCAGGATTTGACAAGCGTGAGGCCAAGCTCTGTACCTATGCACTGCCCCGTCTGTGGGCAGAGCACTGCTGGGTGCTAGGTGCTGGCTTCCTGGGTGCGTCTGGGAAGTGGTGAGCAGGGCCAGGGTGCTGTGTGTGGTGCCTCCCTGCACCGCAGGAGACTTTTAAGGCTTTGAGGCCCTCCCTTTTTCTGTTTGTGGTTGCAAAGAATCACCTCACAAAGGTTTCTCCTTTGGAGGTCCTCCGTTTCAGGTGGGGCTTTTGGGTATTCTCAGGGTTCTGCATCAGCTCCTCAATGAGTGAGCCACACCTGGAAGCGTGTGATGCTGTGCACAGATACTCTGCCAGCCTCTAGCAAGAGGCAGTTCTGGCACAGATGAAAAAGATGTTGTCTCTTTTTCTGCAGTGCCTGTCAGTTTTATTTTCCTTCTCCCCTGGATTTGTCCAGTTGATTTTTAACCTCTGTAAACTTAGTGTCCACAAGGCGTTTGGTATTTCAGATCTGTTCCATGTTAATTTCTGTGGCTGTCCCTCAGCTCTCTGGTATGGTTGTTTATATTTACCTTCTCCTTGCCCCTTGTGATACAGTTCTCTGTTCTGTCTCTCCCCCTCCCTTGCCTCTGCTCCAGACACAGGAGTTATAATCCATTTCTTGTTATTAAACATCTTCCACGTAACAGATTTCTAGTCTTTGAAAATCCTTGTTACTTTTCCAACCTTTTCAATTTTTGCAATATCCTGAGACAATACAGAAATCACAATTTGTATTTTATCTTGGAGAGGTGCTGGGCCTTTGAGCTTTTTGAATTACTCTGGTAAGAGGCTCTGCCCAAGAGAGATGTTGTAAATACAAAACCACTTCCCTAGGTAACATGTAGTAAGTTTTATGCCTGTTCCATAATTCACACATACCCATGTATTGCTCTAAAAGTTCTTTTTAATTCTCAGTCTGTATCTACAAATGGGAGAGCGGTGAGGAGTGCTTGTTGGAAGTATAGCACCTTCCCAAATGTGCTGGAGAATGTTTGTTTGGGTAACAATGGTCGGGGTTTTTCTGGATAACGATGGTTGGGGTTTTTCTGGATAACGATGGTTGGGGTTTTTCTGCGAGCTGTCATGTCAGGATTTAATTGAGATCAGTGTTGAGCAGTGAAGGCCCTTGGGATAGCAGTTCAATGGAGGAAGTCTAAGGTCAGCTGGTAACTAAAAAACCTCATTATTACTGAGAAATACATTCCATACTAAGAAGAAATATTTAGAGCAAACAGACACCTCTCAATAATAAACAAGGGTCTTGACTGTGTGTGAGAGATCATTTTATGATGCTCTCTGAAAGTGTCTGCTGTGAAAGATCTCATTAGGGATGCCCTGTAGTGCCCCTGAAGGCTGGACACTGAGGTGTTAAAGGTAATAAAATACTTAATTTGCAGACTTGGAAATTAATAATGTTTATTAATAAAGTGAATGCAATTGATAATGGTTTGGGAGCCACTAAATTTGGGAAATGACTGTACTGCTTGAAATGTCCCTGCCTTGCACTAGGACAAGTTCCTGCCCACCAAAACTGTCAGTATCTCAGCTCTGTGTGTGAAGCAGTTGCTGCTGACACACATTTTATTTGATTTTTTTCCACCGATGTGTACAAAATACTACAATTTTTGGCAGGTAGTTTTTGAGCAATAAAGGGAATCCCATTATATATTCTGATATATTCTGAGTGTGTTCATGCTGCATACTGCAGGGGTGTGATGTGACCAGGCGTAACCTGCCACACTGCAGTGCTTGTGTCCTGCTAAAATGGGAGTGGACAAGTACCAAGGGAGGGATGGGACCTGCTGCCCTTTGGTGCTCTGTTAATGAGCTGTGTGGCCCCTCTGAGGGGTTGCTGGTACGTGAAGTCTGTTGGAAAGGATTCTTCTGCTTAGTTAGTTTGCTAACTGAGTTAGTCTGCTAATTAGTCTGCTTCATGAAGGATTGGAAATAACAAGTTCCCCATCCCACACGTTTTTCATAGGAGTCGAAACTTTGAGCTCTGTCTGTCCAT
>NW_010417269.1:22055-24755 GCF_000710305.1 Buceros rhinoceros silvestris | reverse complement strand
TCCTGCTGGAGTGACCGTTTCTAGTCTGTGTCATCACCATCCATCTGTTCTTGCTGTGTTGTGTTTCAGGTGCACACTTTAAGCTGCAGAGCAGGCGCGGGGTGTGCAATGACTTTGTTAAAATCCCAACCTGTTTGGCTGTTTGTCAGGAAAGCGATATGCCAATCCAGGAGCTGCTTAGCCGCTATGGCTATGATGGTACCATGCCACTCCAAGAAGAGGACGATGAGGAAGATGATGAAGAGGAAGAGGAGGAGGGAGAAGACGACGATGACGTTGATAATGATGACAACAGTGGCTGTAGTGGTGAAAACAAAGTAAGTGTTTACACTGATTCGAAACAGATTTTCGTTCTGCCATTCTGTACGGGATGCACAGCCCCTCAGGATGAAGTAACTGCGAACAGAGTTGATTTCAGATGCTTTGTGTACCAAACTCTATTCTTAATTGCCCATCTGTATTTCTCTTCATTGCTCTTAATTTCATCTGTATCACTCCAGACCATTGCTGAGGCCAATCAGAGTGTTGTATACACACAGCATCATGTAAGAAGGGATCTTAAGTGTCCTTCAGAAACAGCCTGACTGCAAAACCGAGGTTTTAAGTGCCTGAAGACACCTTTATAGACATGGCTGAAAAGCTAACCTACTGAAACTGGGCAGTGAGGGTGGGGTTGAACTAAATGTGGCTCTGCATCTTGGAGATGGCTGCAAGTTTTCTGGCTTTAGCATTTTAAATTGCATTTTTTCAGCCTGGCAGCCCTGGTTGTGCTTAAATTCTTAACTGAATCTAATGTGTCAAGTATCTTTGCAAAATTTTGAACTCAACGTTTTTAACACCCTGTTCTGTGTGCTCTTAAATTTTCTGCTTTAGAGAGTCTTTTCCTCTTGTTAGTGTCATACATCTTTGTAGCCGTCCTGTCCTGCCCTGGGCATGGCTGTAACTTCTCCATTACTGGCGGCGTTCAGAGTCTCCTCCTGAATCCCACTAAACACAACTCATCATGTCATCAGTAACGACAAAACTGAGGAGTTAATGGAAGTCACGTTACCTAATCTGGCTGTAAAAAAGATGCATTTGGGGGTTTTGGTGTCTTACCCGTTTTAGAGTCTCTGGAATGCAACAGGGAGATGAGGAATGGTGTATGTGATTCAGAAAACGAAGACCTTAAGATTTACAAACTCCCTTTCCCAGATGCTGTGAAAGGTTGTTACTTGTCTGGCCTGCGCAGTTCAAAAAGAAGGAAGGTATATAGTTAAATTACATCCAAAAAGGTTCCAGGAGCTGGAGAGGGGCAGAGACTTGCATACCATGCAGTATGCACCATGAAAATGAGAGGCAGAAGTGGTTTATTTTGCTGTGCATGGTGGCGTGTTCCTCAAGTCTCACTTTCTCCAAGTGTTCTCACTTTCTTTAAGTGTCCTCGCTTCTTAATGACTTCCTGGCACAGCTTCCACCTCTGGTGTTCTCGTGAGCTCCTCTGAGCTCTCCAGATCCCGTACTAGCTGATTTAAGATTTTCTCTGAACTGGATAAAATCTCAGTGTCTGTCAAGGCTCTGAGCAGCAAGAGGAGTCCTCCCCGTCCCTCTGCGGGGCACTAACCCTTTGGAGCATGCTGCAGAAGCGTGTGGGTCCACAGCCTGACACCATAAACACAACCAGGGGTTAAGCTGAATCACAGGCTTGGCTCCCTGGTTGGACTGGAACCCGGTTCTGCCCCAGTTTTGATGGAATTGGGCCGAAGGTGTGGGGAGGATTGGTCACAGAGAGCCAGCTTGATTGTTAGCCTCAGGGTGAGGGAATGGGAGCTCTGAAATGCTCGCGTGCTCCTAGCAGAGAGGCAGAGAAACCCATCTGTGGGGGTGGAATCATTTTATAAATCATTCAGGCTTTCTCTGCAAGAGCTCATCTTTCTACAGCTTATTTAGCTCCACTGCACTTAGCTATTTTCTATTTTTAATCTGCTTTGAGCTGCACACGTGATAATGCTCTGGCTGCTGGTAAAGGTACACGTAAACACGTACTGTGCCTAATGCTTCTGCGTTAGAAGCAGCGAATGTGAGTGCTCAGAGCACAGTCATAAAACACCCCAAAGAGACGGACAACGTGCACTGAAACAGAAAACACTGATGTAATTTTTTAACCTTTATCATTTTAATTTCCCTTCATTGTAATAATCCCACAGTTGTGGTTTATCTTCTAATAAAGAAACTCGTTCTAATTTTTGACCTTTTAACGGCTGGATGTCCATACTGGAGTTTACTGATAGGCTGTTCCTGCGGGGTTGAACCACACTGTTGACATTGATTTTTGTGGGAGGTACCATTTCCGTCTGATGGAGAAAAATACAGCCAGTAAATAATTCACCCCCTTTTTATTGAAAATTCATAAGGAAGAGTTTTAAAAACTAAAGTAAAATTTAAATGAAATTAAAGGAAAACCACAAGGCATTGCTTGGGTGATTTAAAGACGTGATATTTAATTGTGGTTTGTGCTTCCAATATGTGTGCTAGAGCCTGAGTGTTAAATTGATCTGCTTAAAGTCCTGCTCAGTAAATCATGTGATGTGTTTACATGTTTGTCATGGCTCAGTCTGGACAGGCCACGATCTATACAGTCACTTCAAGTCAGATAAAAGATATTTGGGTTGACATATTGGCAGTGTTGGCAAAAGTACTGCCAGAAAAAGGGGTTTGCGC
>NW_010417269.1:17673-21976 GCF_000710305.1 Buceros rhinoceros silvestris | reverse complement strand
TGTTTGTCGCCTAGGAGGGATAGTGGATCTCCTGTTTGCTTTTTTCTGTTTAAGGAGGAGACCATAAAAGATTCATCAGGTCAGGAAGATGAGACACAGTCATCTAATGACGACCCAGCACCGTCTGTTGCCTCTCAAGACCCTCAGGAGATAATTCGCCCTCGTCGATGTAAATATTTTGATACAAGTATGTACAGTTCAGTACTAAGCACAGTGGTCTTGGTATGGTTGACATTTGGTTCAGGTAAATCCTGTCACAACTCTGCTCCGAGCACTGAAACAGTCCAGTGTACAAACCAGTGCAAACTAGTTTGTACAGGTGTGCCCTTCAGAAACCTCCCTTCTACATGGGTCCAGGTGCAGCGAGTGACTCTTAGCGTGGTATTACCTTACCATCATCGTTTCAGCTGCCGGTTCACACTGAGGACATAGGTAAAAATATTTCCAAGTAGGAAACGCAGTGTTCCAGTTAGACAAATGCTGCAGAGCATGTGATTGTCATGGCAAGGCCTGGTGGCACCAGGTTGTGTACTCCTTCAAAGGAGGTGGGAGTCCACCTGAAGGAAAAAGGAAAAATAGAAATGTGCTAGAAATAGAACCTCAGATTCTTCAAGATCACTAATACGGAAAACAAAAACAAGGAAATCTGAACAGGCCAATAGATTGATAACCCTGAAATAACAGAATTACAGGATCATTTAAGTTGGAAAAGCCCTTTAAGATCGTCAAGTACCCCCGCTTTTCCAGCACTGCCAGGTCCCTGCTGCCCCCTGTCCCTCAGCACCACCTCCGCATGGCGAGGAAACCCCTCCAGGGATGGGGACTCCACCACTGCCCTGGGCAGCCTGCGACACGCCTGCACAACCCCAACGGGACAGAAATGGCTCCTCAGGGACAACCTCAACCTCCCCTGGTGCAGCTGGAGGCCGGTTCCTCTTGTCCTATCCTCCCGCTTGTTCCTGGGGAGAAGAGACCGACCCCCACCTCGCTGCAGCCTCCTGTCAGGGAGTTGTCAGAGCCAGAAGGTCTCCCTGGAGCCTCCTTTGCTCCAGGCTCAACCCCCCCAGGTCCCTCAGCCGCTCCTCAGCACATTGTGCTCCAGACCCTGCCCCAGCTCCGTTGCCCTTCTCTGGACACACTCCAGCCCCTCAATGTCCTTCTGGCAGTGAGGGGCCAACGCTGAACCCGGGATTTGAGGTGTGGCCTCCCCAGTGCCCCCAGTAGAGGAGCACAATCCCTGCCCTGCTCCCGCTGGCCACACCAGTGCTGGTACAAGCCAGGATGCTGTTGGCTTTCTTGGCCACCTGGGCACACTGCTGGCTCCTCTCCAGCTGCTGTCACCAACATGCCTAAGGTCTTTTTGGACCAGCAGTTTTCCATAAAAAGAAAAGGGGAAATGATGAAGAAAATTCGCTTCCAGAATTCCGCGTTTGACAGTGTTGCCAGAATTGTGGATTGCTCATTTTCTCTCTAGTTTTTTTGGGTTTGAATTTTTGAGCTCATGTTACGTAGCTGTTCCTTTAGACAGCTCTTACTCCTGCACCGATCTTACTGAATGGGATCTGAATCTTCTAGTATTGAGCTACCAGCACAGCTGTTTGGACAGCTGGTATTTTACCTTTCTATTCTTTCTGTCGCATGTTTTAACAAACAGAAGTTAAAGCAAAGATTCCCTACAAGACCTTAATACTTATTAGCCGTGACATTGTAGAAATGCAATTTTCTCCTCTGCAGTTCCTTTTAATCCGAAAACACCAAGGAACTGCAGCAGGTTCCTGTGCAGAGGGTGCAAATATCCTGAAGGAATTCTGTTTTTAAACACAGGATTAGCGTAATGCAAGTGAATTCCATTAGGTTTGGGTTTTTGACAACATTCAGCTGCCTTTAGAATGTAATTTAACGTACAAGTAATTGTTGTGCTGCTGTTCTCACTTACTGGACATAAAACAGATACTGCACTTGCTTTCTGTACATTGTGAAAGGCAACTGGCCTATATCATAAAGAGCTTAAAATTTTGTGAGTCCTTATCCCAAATAATCTATTTTAAATGCTGCTGCACATCTCTGAGCAGTACGGCCAAGCTGGCTATATCCCAGTAAGACTGGAGAAAGCACACATGCAGATTTCTCGCTCCTCGTGCACCTTAAATTCAGTGCCAGCTGCTGTAAGGGAGAAAGAACAGCAGGAACTGAGCTAGGAGCTCATTGGTAATGGTGTTGAAACTCAACATGTGGGTGCTGAACATCCACCTAAAAATACTTTCCAAAGGTATATGGATCATCTCACCCGCTGTGAATGTTGGGTGTGTCGTTTTTTCAAGTTGTCAGTAGTGAAACATTCGTATTGTCACTAAAACTGCTCCTGGCACTTGTGTGGTGGTGGGTACGATGGCCATGAGGCAGAGCAGGGCTGGTGGGGTGAGCGGCTGGGCTCACTCACTGCGGTGCTCCCAGGAGCTGGCGCTGCTGTCGCCGGCCCCCTCACTCAGCCTGCTCTGCTGGAGGCTGGCACTGGTGTGCACGGGCCCAGCATAGCTTGTTTTGTGTAAATGTTTGAACAATTCCTTGCAGACAGTGAAATAGAAGAGGAATCTGAAGAAGATGAAGATTATATTCCCTCGGAAGACTGGAAAAAGGTAAATACTAAGGGCTGTTAAAAAGGCCTGTATTTCATGAATAATGAGTTGATCTGTTACCTAGTAACAGCTCTGTAGATCACCCAAATCCTCTTCAGTCTTTCCCCATAAATAGAAGAGTTGGAATAGTACAAAGTGGTAAAGAGCTCCCCAAATAATCTAAAATCCATTTCCACATAATGCCTGTTAACTGTATTTTTAGATTTTGAACAATGGAAGTTTGAAGGTGTGAATAAAGATGTGGCCATGCTCCTGTTTGCTGACAAAACCCATCATGGCTGTAGTTGCTTAACTCCTCGTTTCTGTGCTTTCACAACAGGAAATCATGGTGGGCTCTATGTTTCAAGCTGAAATTCCAGCTGGCACATGCAAATACAAAGAGAATGAAAAAGGTGAGGCTGAGCATTCTTACGTTTATCGCTCTGTTTGAGATTATTTGAGAGAGAAAAGATTTGATGCCATGTGACTTGCAAAATAAAGGAGTTCCTTCAAGTGAAAATCATCTCAAACTATAGTTCACCCTGTACTTCACCATCAGAGCTTGGGTCTTGGAAGAGGAAAGTAAAGATGGTATTGCTGCCCAGTGCCTGTTGAACCCTTGTGTTCTAGGGTGGTGACATACACAAGCTTTCTGGGCAGCTTGCGTTAACCTCTTCACCTAGTTGATGTAAAACAAAATAGATAATAGAGAAATTGTGTTGCTGGCATTGGAGTAACACGTTAAAAGAGGCAAAATGGTACTGGCAGCTTTGATTTTCCCTTTTGTTACTCTTCAGTCAGTATTGAAGAACATCTTGTTCTGCTTTGGTTTTTTCCCAGGAACTTTCCCTCTCAACCAGAGCCTTTGGCTGTATGCTGTCACTATAATCCAGGCAGGAACAGCCGACCCAGTTTAACCCAGCTGTGAGCTTAAAAGCAGCAAATTTTCCTGCTTATTCAGCCCATCGCTAAGAATTTAAAACTATGTGAGAAGTCAGGAGCTTCCATTAAAAACCGGAAAATGGCAAAGCAGCAAACATCTGCGTTTTAGCCGTGGAGGAGTTGCTCTTTGCATGTTTTCCCTTTTCTGCCTGAAAATACAGCCTGAGCTGTGAATTCAGCTAAGATGTAGTAAATTATGCTTTAGTGGTCACCCGCTTTTCCTGTTATTTACTCAGCTCTAAATGGCTTCTGGCCTCCAATAATGAACTAGGTAGAGCTGCTTTGTGCATTGCAATAACCCCTGTAAATCAGTTTTTCACAGCCTTGCATGCTGCTCGTTGCAGAACAGAGAACCTGCGTCATGGGCACAACCTGTCGAGGGGAAAAGTTAAATTTTCATTAATGGTACTAGAGCTATTCTGGTTTTATAGCCCAGTGGGGTTCTGTATCTTCTGCCAGTGCTTTCCTTTCTGCTAGGCTTTGGATGTGATCTTTGACAGGACTCCAGCTGGGATATTAGTGAAGCTTAAAAAGTTGGAAAAGAAATGTCTGAGACTGCGTATTTAGTGCTTCCTGTACCTATCCTATCGTCTTAGTTGTTCTTTCAGAGAGGGGGAAATCCTGTCTGTGGAATCCCCAAACACTAAGGTAGCCAGTCTGTTCATACCTCATCCTGTAAAGCAAAAGCACAAAAATACCAGAACTCCTGAGAAACAACCACACAACTTCTCTGCACGTGTTCTGAC
>NW_010417269.1:12129-17540 GCF_000710305.1 Buceros rhinoceros silvestris | reverse complement strand
AAGAGTGACCATGTGGTCTACGCTCAGCTCATTGCAGTGGACTGGCTCTCTGAGAAGTCTGCTGCTAAACACAATTTCAGGTGGAAACATCCACAAAATTAAGAGCTGTGTTTTCAGAAGGCTTGGACTTAAACATCGAAGGTGCTGAAGATGCTTGAAGGCTGCTGCCATTCCTAAACATTGCATAAGCATTGGCCTACATCATTACGGGTGGCTTAGAACCCATTACCAGTTCTCTCCTGAAAAGAACTGTTGCTTCTGCTGGGTTTTGTATCCCAAGATATGCAGAAACCTCTTCTTAAATGAGCTCTTCTCTCTCGTGAATGGAGCTAATGGCATCAGTGTTGAAGGTCCTATCTTGCTGGTTTTTGTAAGGTCTTTCACTGAAGGCTAGGTCACAAGCAAGGTCTGGATACTCTCCTGATTCTAGTTGTTTGTTTTTTTTTTTAATAACCTGAATTTTACTTTCTTTCGCTGTACTAGTCTTTTAATCCTGCAAAGCTTGTAGGCTCCTCCGCAGTGAAGCTTGAGGTAGTTCAGAGGGCATATCACTTGGCCAGGTTTCTCCCGTTCATTTCGGTAGACTGTGGCGTCCCTGGTCTGAATGCTCATGCAAAAGCTCTGAAACAGCAGTAAAGGTTTGGAGCTGTTAAAATTCAGTGATCTTCACCTGAATGATTTGGTGTTAGAAAGTATTTCCTGGAAGCTGTAGGAACGTCTTGGCCAAGTTTCCTTTCAGGAGCTGTTGGACTGCAGAACGTCTGGCATCTGGGCACCGCTTCCCTGGAGAAGCAGCAGACCTTCTGCTGGCCTTTGCCAGCCGTGTTAGCTGTGACTCTTACATCTGGTGGTCCAGACACCTGGGAGGGCTTTTAGCACCGTTTTTGGTGGTGTGCACGTTCGTTTTATGTGGCTGATTCTCATCGTCTGGCGAGAAAACAGATATAACTGGTTTCTGACAGGGTTTTCATGCCTGCTGGCTGCCATCAGCACAGCCGTGCTGCTCGGGGGAACGGCACGCTGAGACATCGTTCAGGTTTCATCATCACTAGCTTTCTAAGAGCAAATACACTTCTATATCGCTGGTTTAGCTTGCCTCTTTTTCTGTGGTTAATTCAGTGTATGAAAACGATGACCAGCTGCTGTGGAACCCTGACTTCTTACCAGAAGATAAAGTGATTGAGTTCCTCAGTGAAGCCTCGAGGCGTACGGGTGAAGAGAAAGGCCTGGATGCAATTCCTGAAGGATCACATATTAAAGACAATGAGCAGGTACATGAGAACCATTAGGATTTGTAGTTTAATTATAGAATTATAGAATAGTTTGGGTTGGAAGGGTCCTTAAAGATCACCTAGTCCAGTGGGCAGGGACACCTTCCACTAGACCAACATTACAGAATGGATTATCCCTTTGTTTTATTTTACTCCCAAGAATTAAAGTTTTGTTTCATACAGCTTTATTATTCTATGTGGAAATAGAAATATGATGGGTTTTACCTCTCAGCAAATATTAAGCTGTTAACTTGGGCTTACCAGTGCTTTATGCATCAGTACATGACCTTATATATAAATAATGGTTACATTCTTTTTTGTTATGTAATTACAGATTTGGATATTTAAACAGAGGAAATATGTCTTTGCGCTGTCTTCAATTACATTACATTCATTCAAAGAGTTTATTTTTAATCTTTCTTAATAGCTATTAGTGATTCACTAAGTATGCTTCTGTGGCACAACAGGAATCGAGGGGTATCTGGCATGTTAAATGTGCATCTGTTTATCTCTCCAGGCATTGTATGAACTGGTGAAGTGCAATTTCGATACTGAGGAATCATTACGAAGGCTGAGATTTAATGTGAAAGCAGCCAGAGGTGAGCAGAGACTGCGAGTCAAGTTTATTCTCTTGGTTACTTAGGTATTGGTGCCCGTTTACGCACAGCCTGCAGTGGATCTCTTCCTGTTCTCTGAGAGAATGAACTGAGCAGATGTAGTATAAACAGGTACAGGCTCAGAGAGGACCGGCAAGGTAACTTCTGTCCGTTGGGCTTGAGATTTAGATGTGCAGGTTTAATAACAAGTGAAAATTACTTGTAAATAAAGGAGAATGAGCATCTAAAGCTTTATGTAACAAAGTATAGCACCGAAAAGACCTGGTCTTAAAGATGCTTTTGGAGCCTTAAGCGTTTCCTGGCTTGTTATCAATCCTTATACTTAAAGGAACAGGAAACAAAGGTACAAGTTATTTTCCTTGCACATTGATCTGTTGGTCCTGCTTTCAAACCTGTGGCTTCTCCAGAGTTTACGGCAAATCACAAGACAAGAACGATCAAATAGAGAAGATTAGTTTGTTCTCCCACTATTTTAAACCTTATTTATTCGTGACCTTAAGAATCGATAAAGCCAAATTATATTAAGTTCTTAGAAGTGTGGTTGAGCTGTAAAGAAGCTCTCAGCCCTCATTCCTTCTCCCACCTCCCGTCTGAGTCCATAGCTTGAACTCCTTCGTGCCGCATCCTGGCTGAAAGATACCTGCTTCCTGTAGCCCCCATTCCTTCTGGGGGCGGGCGAAGGTGCCTAAGCCCTTCTTCCTGGGGAGCTTCCAGGAAGAGCTTTGTGCTAGGCAGGGCAATTTCTGGAGGTGCTTCTTATTTAGTCAGCAGGTGGTGTCAGAAACTTGACCACCACCTAAGTTTTCAGTCACTTGCGTTTTCTTTTGTTGGCCTTATGCTTTGTTGTTAAATGTTTTTTCTATATTATCTTCCCTTGCTGTAGAAGAATTATCCGTTTGGACAGAAGAAGAATGTAGGAACTTCGAACAAGGGCTGAAAGTCTACGGCAAGGATTTTCATGTGATTCAGGCAAATAAGGTAAACACTGATTTTAAGTGTAGTTCTCTTTTCTTAAAGCAATGTAATTGTAAATAAATTCAATTTCCTTCACAAATTACTGTATTCTTCTAATTTCTACCACATGCATATGTCCAGATTGGCTTCTCAAAGTCTGAAATCTCTGTAACTCACTGTTCAGAGCAGTGCAAAACTGCTGCTGCTGTGCGTACCACATCCCTGGATCCTGCCTCTGGTCTTGAATAGTCTGGGGAAACTGGTTTGAAGTGTTTCTCCTGAAGCTGTAGTGTGCAGCACCTCATGGTACCTTCAACCTTCTTAGAAACACTGTGAAACATCGCTTTATTTCTGGGCCTCTGAACTGCTGAGTCACTATTTCTGTTATTTTCCGTGTCATGAAAAGCAGCGTTGACTTTGGAGTTCACACCTTTTGATTAAAACAGTAGCTTTTTGCCAAAAATGTATTGAAATTCATCGAGATGTGCCCGTCGCCCCTCTCCTAGGTACGAACAAGATCGGTCGGTGAGTGTGTAGCGTTTTACTACATGTGGAAGAAATCCGAGCGTTACGATTTCTTCGCGCAGCAGACGCGATTTGGAAAGAAGAAATACAACCTCCATCCTGGCGTAACGTAAGACGAGCATTGGTTTTATGGGCTTTGGGGTGTAAATCTTGGTTTTCTAGTGCTCTGACCAGAAGTGGTGTGACAGCGAAGGGATTCCGTAGTCCCCGTTGGCAGCAGAACAGCCAAGGTGTAAGAAAAGCTTAATAGCGCCTGTAGTGCAATGTCTGAAATACCTTGATGTGGAATAAGGCCAGCAATCTGCATTGAACAGCGATTTAATTTAGTTTGTGTTCTCCATTCACAAATGGAACATTTCTGCAAACGGGGTTTTAAATGCTTGTTTTCCCTTAAACCATGTTTTATACGAAGGCTTTAGTCACAGGTTTGCGGTGGGATTTGTGGTACGTGCTGCATGTACCCTCGAAATGTGGTGTTTAGTGAGAATTTTGGCCCACCCTGAAGCCTGTGCTCGGGGTGTACGTTGCTCCTTTCCCCCTCACGTCTCTGCTGGGCGAGGAGGGAAGTGTCTGTGCATCACCGTGTATTCTCCTCCTACAACCTGAACCTGTGAGCCAGCATTTTGCCCTCTGTTCCAGTGCTGTGGTTTTAATATCCTGCTCTTCCCCCTGAGTCTTCCCAAGTCATTTAACCACTATTTTTATTTCTCATTTCTCCCTGGCTTCTCTGCTGACCCTGCTTTTTAATATTACTGTTTCCTTAAGCATTTTAGAACTGCGTATTGGGCCACTGAAGGGAACTTGCAGTGTGACACTAAGAGTTGCTATCTGTGGCTTCAAGACTGTCAGAGGCACCAGAGCTGCTGGATTTTCTTAACCCCACTTGTCAGGGACCATTGGTCTCCCCCTCTTCTTCCATTTGGGTTTTGATGTTTTTTTCATTTTTGCCGAAATTAGTAGACAGTTCTGGTGATTAATCACTTAAAACATCCTCTGATTCTTTTGCAGCTGACTGCATACAGTGATCAGAAGGATTTTACTTGTCTATTCTTGAATGACTTTGCCGGTAGATGTGGGAATCGAGGGTGCAGTGTCAGTACCAGAATATTTATGTGTGAGGATATGCCGTTTCTGGAGTTAATCCAGACTATACTATACACAATACCACACGTACAAGGGCTTTACCAACCAGCTTTGTTTAAACCTTTCATAAGAGATTTACTATTAGTGACCTAAATTGTAGGAGTGGAGTAGATTTCCAATAGGGAGATGTCTTTAACTCTGAAGTTTTTAATTTGCTTTCAACTTCACTCCTCCTGTGGTTGCATGTGCGCACACTTTAATGGTACGTTATCGCTGCCGCAGCAACTTGCATGAGCTTAATACGACCCTTGGTGAAAGCATCACCTTGAGAACACCGTCCTGAACATCACAGTGTAGTGAAGTTTGCGCTTGTACATGATCTTACAGGACCTGGCCTAAGCACAGGCTGAATTTACATCAGCTAGCCAATAGATAAGCTACGGATAGGAGGTTGCTGTGGGCAAACTGTACGTGAGCCTGTTAACACCAGAGATCTTGAGGCTGTTGAATTTGCATGATGAGTCTGTAAAATGTGAATTGGTCACACTTGCAGCAGGTATTTTTGTATAAATAACCCCAGTCCTTCACACAGCAAGGGCAGCGCTGACTGTGCTGTTTCCCTTGTGTAGAGATTATATGGACCGTCTCCTGGATGAAAGCGAAAGTGCTGCTTCCAGCCGAGCTCCGTCCCCTCCTCCCACAACCTCCAACAGCAGCACCAACCAGTCGGAGAGGGAAGACAGCACAACCAGCAGCAGTAACCAGAACGGTGAGTGTGTGCCTGTCCCCCCTGCCCAGAGCTGTCAGGTCACCGCAGATGACACGGCAAAGGAGACAGACAAGCCTGGTTTAGTTTTAAACATTTTATGAGGCTCTGGCAGCTTCACGTTAAAAATGGTCTTTAAAAAGAAGAGTGCATTTAGCCAGGGGTCACATATTGAAGGTAAATCTCCACTAGAAT
>NW_010417269.1:5730-11947 GCF_000710305.1 Buceros rhinoceros silvestris | reverse complement strand
TAATCCTCTCTTCCCCATGCTGGCCTAGTTGTGCAGTGCTGACTCTGAGCTCAGAGTCCCATGCGGGATGTTTTAACCATCCAAGATGGGAACTGGGCTGTTGTTCAGCTTCTCCGGTGCTTGTCCCGGGAGCACTGTTAACGCTTCTCACCAGCTGTGGGGCACTGAAGGGCGGTTAGAATTGGAGATGAGCCAGGGCATGCTCCCTCGTGAAGGAAAAAAGCCTGAAAAGCAAGAGCCAGCTGTTCCGAAGGGGCTGGAGGGAAAGCAGTGCCAGAGGAGGGAGGAGCTCGGGGGCTGAATTGGGTGGTGAAAATTGAGTGGAAGCTACACAAACTGCCAGGTGAGGACAGTCTGCCTGCAGCTGGTGGGATTCCAGGGCCTTTTTCTTGCATGCTGTTGTTTGTAAGGGCTTCTGTAAACTCCATCATGGTGAAGTCACGGAACCATAGAATCATCGGTTTGGAGAGACCTTTAAGATCGAGTCCCCCCGTTCCCCCAGCACTGCCAGGGTCTGTTAAACCCCTCCAGGGATGGGGACTCCACCACCGCCCTGGGCAGCCTGTTCCAGTGCTTCACAACCCTCTCTGTAAAGAAGTTCTTCCTGATATCCAACCTAGGTCTCCCCTGGTGCAACTTAAGGCCAGTTCCTCTTGTCCTGTTACTTGTCACATGGGAGCAGAGACCAACCCCCACCTCGCTCCAGCCTCCTGTCAGGGAGTTGTCAGAGCCAGAAGGTCTCCCTGGAACCTCCTTTGCTCCAGGCTCAAACCCCCAGGTCCCTCAGTTGCTCCTCGTAAGTCTGTCACTTGTGTGCAGATAAATCACTCGTTCATCACGCAGCAAGAATATAAAGAACCGTATTGGCTTTTTAGTTAAACAGGTCTTGTGAAACTTATGCTTTGCTGCGCCAGCACAGGGTGTTCTGTACCTGGTATACGTCGATTCTCTGTCTTACGGAATGTCTCTGTAACACAGGGGTGTCTGCTAATGGGCCTGGTGAGGTACCCAGTAAAGACGAAGCAAAAATGGAAGGATTGCACGTAAATGGACCTACCAGTGGCAAGAAAACACCTCACTCAGATCTGGATACCAACGGGTATGAAACTGAAAACCTTGCCCTTGAGTCAAAACTCGCTCATTCGGCTTCAAGAAATGAAAATGATTTTGAAGAAAAAAGTGAAAGACCTCTAAAAAGAAGAAGAATTAACAGCAGTGGAAAAGAGAGTCCGGGTTCTTCAGAGTTCATCCAAGAAGCAAACTCACATGGCAAGCTCGAAGAAGATGACTGAATACTAGGAGCTGATTTTATTCCGTGGAGTAAATTTTGGGTGTCTGAAATTTTCAGGGTTGATGGGTTACCTTACAAAATCCAGTTCGTCAAACAATCTGCTGAGATTTTTTTTCTAATACCTTCTAGTTGGCTCTGAAGATCCAATCGTGTTTTTCAGTGCTGAAAAGCAGTAGAATACGCCGTTCCTCAGAGCTGGCAGCTGTCTGTAGTTCTGGGAACTCTTAAAGCTCTTTAAAATGTTTGAGAAACAAATCAATGAGTTTCTGCAAAAATCCTCCCAGCCTGACACCTTGAAGACCCTTCTGTGCGTCAGACAGCGTTGAAGCGCTGTGTGAGCGAACAAAGCCTCCTGTTGGCAGCAGGGGCTGGTTCAAGTGCTGCAGGAAGCAAAAACAAAACGTGGAACGTCAAGGCCGGCGTCAGAGCAGGCGCAGAGACTCCCGCTCCCGCCAGCAAACGTGTCACCCTGTTGCTAAGGAACCCTCATGAATCCTGAAAGTTATGAGCACAACTATTTTTATATATAGAAGTTTTAAAAGGTAACTAAATAAACCAGGTCAGGTTTGTGTATGTAAAATTGTTGACATCAATGATGTCTTTCCATATTCTTTATCTGGGCTAAAGAAATACATTCTGTATTTTTCCAGATTTCTTTGTAGCCTTTGAAAGATTTTTACAGTACTTAATGTCTTGACTGAACTGTCCTTTCTTAAAACAAAAGCTTGTATAATTTTCTTAACTTGTACAGTTGGTAAACTTTTATGAGAGAGTTGATATCCTGAGTCTAATGTCAGCTTCGTTTTATTTTGCTGAAATCTTTTCTAAAAAAAATAACCAACAAAAAAAGCAACCCCAGACCAAAACCAATTGACTTAAAAAATGCTTCAGTCACCAACGAAAACCAGTAAACAGTGAACACCCAGAATGGATAGAAGTCCTTTGATTTTGAACACATGATTTTTCTTTCTTCTGCTTTATGGCAAATAGTGATGCTGAACGTTTGTTAAGCACGATGCTTGAGCTGCACAAATTTTCTTGCTCTCATTATCCATTTTCTCATTTTATTTTGAGCTCAGAATAATTTCAGCTGCTTAAGTTCACTAAACCGTGTCCACCAGGATCAGGCGTTGGCTTCTCCACAGAGTTACTTTCAGTCTTACCTGTCATATTCTATGTATTGCTGAGCGCAGGAAACGGGTCAGGTCAGAAAGGAGCAGCAGCCAGTAAGGTGGTGCCTGAGCTTGATCCGCTGGGACCTCGGGCAGCTTCTGTGGGTGGCTGTTTCAGGGGGAGCAGAACTGTCATGTACACGCAGTGTGTACAGGTAGATCCGTTCAGATTCCCCGGGCAGAAGCGAGAGGAGGTACAGATAACTACCTTAATTTAAGATTGAAGGGGAGCAGTGAAAGCTCTTCCTCAGTGCCTGTGGAGGGGTGATGCTCACCGACCCACTGGCATCCTCTGAAAGCTGTCGGCGTAGGGTTTACAGCCATGAAATTTAACACCCATGTTTTGTTTGGGGTTTTGTTTTTTTTTTTTTTAAGCCACAGCTACACATCTTCTCTAGTAAAAATACAGAAGGTTGTTCAGGTGTATCATTCATACTCTTATCTCCTCCTGCCACTTACAGGAGTGCTGGTAATTCCTGACTGGTTATTTTCATATAGTTTATGAGTTTCTACGACTCCAGTTTTAAATGTCCCACGGTTTGAAACCAATGTTTCAACTTAAAACCCCAAAGCGAAGGGTTTGTTTTGGTTTGTTTTCCTCTTCAACTGCGTGCGCTTGGACTCGATGGTCATTACTGAGCCAAACCCTCTGGCTCCTGATGTTGCGAGTGACCCGTCCCGCCTGGTTGAGCGACAAGCAGGAGCTGACGTCCGCTAGAATGAGCCAGCAGTGGAGAGGCACCTCGGCCAGGCTCGTTAACGGACCGCCCGCAGCAAGCAATTAATTGATTGGTTTAGTAAGAGGTTGCTGTTAATTTTGTAATGATGTGGTTTATTAACTAACTCAACCCAAAGTCTCAAAGCCTTGGCCTGGATATGGTCCCGAGATGGTTGCAGCCTGCAGGGAGTACAGCACTTCTAGGAGTCTCTGCCCCTAGAGTCCTGTTTTCAGTTTTATTTTTCTGCTTTTTTGTTGTTTGCAAGTTGGAAATAATTCCACAAACAGATAGGAGAGTTTCGAAGTCGCTTGTCTCAGGCTTGTGTGAGAAATACAGCACGGTGTATATTTTCAGGAATGATACTTTGTTGTTTTTTTTTTTTAATCTTACCTTTTTTTTTTTGGTGATACGTAGAGGAGACCTGACATTCCATTCCCTACCCAACAGCTCTGTAATGCTCAGCTAGATGTTACGAATATTTAATTACCATTTACGTTTTGTTTATGCTGGTGTTTTATACAATACTATGTTCATGTCCTTGGAAATGCAGCCACTATCCCTTGATAAGTCATTGCACTACTAAAGCTATTTAAACTGCTAGAACTAGAGTAACTTTGGTTTCATTTCAAAAGCCTCCAGCGCAGGTTGGAGCCCGCAAGGCTCTGACCACATGTCCAAACTGCGTTGGACAGATCCTAATGCACCCGTGACACTCGGGTATGTTTCTTGCGGTGGGTTCAGCTGGGGTGCGGGGGTCCTGGATTCATGGAGTGCTGCTTCAGGACTGCAGCCTGAGCAGAGAACCCAGACTCTGTGCTGGGCCTTCTAAAGGATGAAAACTGGGATACGGAAAAACCACCACACACACACACACACAATGAACAAATGAGTTTGAGATGTTGTTCCACACACAGTAATTTTGCACTGTTAGTAACTCCCTTCTCTTACCCCTCTCCCTGTCTGCCATTCCAAAACGGCTTATTAAAATATTTTTTTAAACATACTGTCTGCAGAAAAGTTTCCTCAGTCGTTTTGTTCAAAACTCGGAGACCAGCTGTGAAAACCCCATCCCGGTGTCACCACAGGGTGGGTACTCCATTCCTGCCAGAAACAACCCCCCCTTTTCTGCTTCAACTGTGAGCTGTTCTTTTCCCTCCCCTCACAGCCTTTTCGCATCACCCTTTCCCAGGGCAGCGGTAGGTGAGAGCTGGGCATCGCTCTGAGGGGCTTTGCCCTACGCTTTAACGTCAATCGCGATGGATTGGGGCTGGTGGTACCTGCCAGTTAAAACCGACAAGGTGGCTGAAGTGGTGGCATTGAGGATTTAAACCAAAATAAGAGCGGGGCAGCCAAACCTCCCACCTGATGTGATCAGGGGGCTGGAGTGGCTGAAGCAAAACCCAGACAGAGTTTGGTTTTTGGGTAGAAAGGAGAGAAAATACGACAAAACTCAACAACTCCTATCTGATGCAGGTCTGGAAAATGCCTCCTTGGAGTGAGCCCCAGTTTAAACTGTGCCCTTGGGCATCTCAAACCGGTCCCTAGACTGAGCAATTTGTGTTTCTCTGCCGAGGCAGAAAGTTTCTGCCCGATTCACTGGCCTTATTCAAATTTTGAAGATGCTTTAGAAAAAAACCCATACAGGTTAACTCAGGTGTCTGTTCTTGACCCTCCACCACAGTGTCTGGAGCAGCTGAAGGTGGAAAATCCTGGTTTAAGTGAACACACCCTCCCCTAAATGCTTTAACGTGAAGGAGAAAGGAAAAGAGCAAGTTTGGTGGGTTTTTTCCCATTAGATACTTCTCTTGTCCTCAAAGACCATTTAATGCTGAAAACGCAGGAGCCCTCCCTCACCCCCTTCCTCCACACCCACGCCAGAGGACACCCAAGCCATTCCAACATTTCAGCTCCATCCCCTCTCCCCCACCCTTTGCTGTTACGGCGAAGGCAGGTGGGGCAGGAGCAGGGAAGGTCATTGGTTTATTCGAAGCGGTACAAAAATACATTGGCACATAAAATTCTCCTTGCTCTCCTCGCTGGCTGACATAGAAAGCCATACATTCACATAAAAACATCGCCCTCTGGGTCACTAAAATGGTGCTTTTGTAAATAGGTTCTATATAGAAAAGGCCTTAGTCGGTTAATATAATAAAATACTGCTGTGGGAGCGCTGCTGGCTCTCCCAGGGCACACACCACCATCAGGCCCTGGCCTGTGCCGAGTCACAAGCTAAACAAGTTTTAAAAACACTTTACCATTCGGACCACAAATCTAACCAGTAGATTCGAAAATACAAATCAAAACTTGGGACAAGCATCAACATCCTGATGGTGAATGCCTCAGCACAGCAAAGGTACGAGCAAATGTGGCAAAAACCACAAATCTAACCAGTAGATTCGAAAATACAAATCAAAACTTGGGACAAGCATCAACATCCTGATGGTGAATGCCTCAGCACAGCAAAGGTACGAGCAAATGCGGCAAAAAAAAAAAAGTGATTTGCAGATATTTGTGTTGAAGGAAGCAGGAGGAACGTGCTGGCCTGGCTCAGGGATGGCGCGGCACAGGGGAGGGGGCTGCTGGGCCCAGCACTGGGAACCAGTGACACCCCCGGGAGCTGCTGGGGGAGTAGCTCTGGGTGTTCTGCACAGCCAGAAGCAGTTGTCAACTTACGAGAAAGAAGAGCTCTGCAGCTGAGGGCAAAGCTGAGGTCTTACTGGCAGGTAGGAAGCAATAAAAACCATTGGGGGATTGTTCCTCTCTTTCCAAACTGCATGGAGGAGCCCCCCGAAGGATGGCTCCTCACTCCGGGATGCACCAATTCAGCCCTCGGTGCTGCCCTATAAATCAAGTAACCACAGCACTCCCCCTCCAGCATCCCACCACCCCGAAGGGAGCCCCTCTGCAGGGAAGAAGGGAAGACCCTGGCTCCAGTACAGAGGCCTCACTCCAGCGTGAATGACTCCGGGGACAGGGTTTGCGCAGCGCAGGGGCTGGCAGACTCACTCCACACCTTCACCAGCACCGGGACAGAA
>NW_010417269.1:5240-5641 GCF_000710305.1 Buceros rhinoceros silvestris | reverse complement strand
CGGACTCCCTCCACCCCTTCCCCAGCACCGGGACAGAACCATCCGGTCACAAAGACGTCAGTGGGCACAGCTTCAGACAGCAGGAACATTTTTTAGCAGAAACTAGTGGCTGGAGAAGCTCTTTTCCTGGTTACCATGGGACCGTGTACAAGAACTCAGGAATAGTTTTACCAATGTTTTTAACCAAAATTATAAACAATTCTTTTTAACCCCAAAGACCATCCAAGACGAGACCTAGAAGTGCTGTGTAGGACAACCTTTAAAAAAAAAAAAAAAAAAAATCGGCTAACACCGCCTTATGTGAACCATCCCGTTCTTTCAACGGGTCACAAACCAAAGAACAACCGAACACCAAAAAAAACCCGAACCATGGGACAGGGCTCAACCGGAACTGCTGTAGG
>NW_010417269.1:3402-5085 GCF_000710305.1 Buceros rhinoceros silvestris | reverse complement strand
GTGGGCACAAGCGGCAGCAGCCGCAGAGCCATCCCACAGCCCACCAGATCCCCACTGACTTGTCAAAACAACCCGCTTCAAGTCCCGGTGCCTCTTCAGGTGCCTGATGGGTGGGCAGGGGGTGCAGGGGCTGCAGCCTTTGCTCCACAGATGGACTGAGGGAGGAGGTGAGAATATCAGCTCTCTGCAAACCCGCAGCTACTCCCCGTTGGAGCTGAAGCGTCCCTGCCCCAGGGCCAGCCCTGGCAGGGCCAGCAGCTTTCCCCGAGCCAAAGGCTTCTGCCCCCCGGGGTGCTCTACCGGTGGCAGGGAAAAACCTCCACGTTGGGAACACCCCTAAGCCTCGGACAATCAGCCTCAGGCATGAAAGAGAGAGGTGAATGGTTGCAAGGCTCTTAGAAACCAAGGAGGATAAACCCAGCTTTAAAAGTGGGTTAACAGGAAAAAAAACACCCAAAACACCTGACAAAAGGAGGTGGAGAGCACTGTGCACTCAACAAGGAGGTTTTGGGCCAAGCCGGGGGGCAGCTTTGCTGAAGGAACACCAGCACCTGCCTCGCTTGAGCTCCCTCTGCTCTGCTCCTCTCTGCTCCCGGGGGTTTCCCTGCCCCTTGGGGCCAGATCTGTGCCAGACACCAAGGTCTCACCTTCCTGCTCTCCAGCTGGAGAGGACCAGGCCGGGGGTGACACAGCACAGAGGCAGCCCCAGCACCGTCCCCAGCTGCGCCACTGCCCCGAGGCGAGACACAGGCGAGGAGGGCACAGTCCTCCACGTGTCGAACACGCCACCTGCACCAGTCTCTACTGCCAAATCTCAGCATGATTAGAAACCCCTCAATTCCTCATGATCAGACTTAATTAGGTGTCTTCTTCACCGCGCAGTTATCATCCCAGTGATTTGTAAAGGCAGCAATCTAGATTGTGCAAATTAAGACCATCACCGCTCACGCCGCGACAGACACCCCTGATTCCTTCCCGCATTCCGCCCGTGATCAGCTGAGCAGAAGAGGGTCACTTCCAAAAGAGAAAAGCCTCTCCCTGCTCACACAGAGCTTTTCCCTTTAATATCCATCTTGATGACGGCGTCGGACGGCTTGTTCATCTGCTCCTCCGTGAAGGTGATGTAGGAATACACCAGGCTTCCAGCAATACTGCAAGAGAGGGGCGGGGATGAGGGCGAGACAGCCCAGCTCAGTGCCATGGGTGCCAGTGCGCGCTCATGGCCAGCTCCCCTCTGCCCTAGGACCTGCCACCCACAGCCCGGGGAGGTGCTGCCTTCTACACGTGCATGTTTAGGAGTTAAGCAGACCTGCCCCAGGCAGCCACAAACACCAGTTGCCAAAGAAAAGTCAAAACTGCATATGCTGGTGGTGAAGGATGCAGAACAGGGACTTTCCAAACCCTGTGCTAAAATAACAGCCAAAATCAACCAAAAAATGCTTCTTTTGCTACCTTAATTATACAATTTGGATACACAACTCTGAGAACAACTTCACTCTGCTGCTAAAATACACTCGTGCTTTCTCCTGGCTTTAAAACAACCCCCTGTCTGTCTGGGAGCTCCCCAGAGGCCGAGCTGCGAGCAGTGTCCCCGGGCTGCCAGAGGAGGCTCAGCACCACGACAGCCCCAGTGCCCATTTCACAGGGATCTTTGGAAAGCAGCGTGGGGCCAGTCCAACCACT
>NW_010417269.1:1889-3302 GCF_000710305.1 Buceros rhinoceros silvestris | reverse complement strand
GCCGCTTCACCGCCAATTTTCACTTGGAAAACATAAAGCAGAGCTGCAAACGCTCTTACCTGAGCGTTCTTACCTGATATTTAAACCAATGAAGTTTGTCCATGTAAAAATATAGTCTCCGCCAAAAAACATCCCAATATAGGTTATTAAAATATTCTGCAAAGGAACGAGAGCATAAGTTTCTATGTAGCCCAAGAGAAGCGCATGCTCTGTGTGTGGAAAGGGGAAACCCCGGATGCAGGCGGTGTGAAACAGCCGAGCAGAGGCAATACTGGGCTCGCAACAGGCAGTTTTAGAGCTGCTGAGAAACGCTCTGCCACTGTGGAGCCGGGGGACGTGGGGTGCTGGGGGGGCACAAAGTGGGTGCAAGGGGGCTGTGGGTGCCCCTGGCTTTTGCTGGAGGAACTCACACATGTCGTGGGCAGGCAGCGGTGAGTCAGCCCGCGCACAGGCAGCTCTGGGAGCAGAAAAACCACTTACCTTAATGCAGCCAACTATTGTAGTTGTAAGAGCAGAATTATACTGAGTGCAAAGAACCGTGGAGTACATCAAAATAAACCTGGGGGAGGAAGAACCGGCGTCAGGCTCCAGCACACGCCTCAGGCATCTCTTCCCCTCTGCTCCAGAGCGGTGTTTGTACCCCCCTTTTTGGGCTAAACCAGCTCTGAAACAGGGTAGGAAATAATTTCCACCCACCACGGCTCTCAGAAAGGGTCCCTATCAGGACTAAAGATTTATATGAGTATTTTTTTTAACCCAAAACAGCTCAAATAACCAAAATACACTACTGCTGGAACCCTCCTGCCCACCCACTGGTTTACGGCGGAGCCCCAGCCCTCGAGGCAGGCAGCACCCACGGCAGCAGCATGCGTCCTTACCCCATTACACACGACAGCGTAAACTGCACGACGAAGAGCGTGTCTGCCCAGCCCTGGTACTCCATTGCCTGCAAGAAACACACCCCGGCCCTTAGAGGAGGAAACACGGTAATTCACAGCAAAACGAGAAACAACCCCTGACATTGGCTTCCGTGTCCCAGCAGGAAAAAGCAAAACAAAACAAGAGCCCAGCATGACATCCTGAGGTTGTCCACATTGGCATCACCTCCAGCCTGCAGCAAACCCAGCACATGCCTGCTGGGAAACGCGCTGAAGAACAATCCCACCAGCGGGAACAACCGGGAATGGCATTTCCCAGCTGGGTGTTGTCCAGAGTCACCCTCCAGGCAGTTCCTCCACTGCCAACTGCAACGCTCAGACAGTGCGTCCCAGGGGAGCAGAACCTCAAGAGAACCACAGACTGGTTTGGGGTGAAGGGACCTTCACAGCTCACCCAGCCCAACCCCCTGCAGGGAACAGGGACATCTGCAACTAGAGCAGGTTGCTCAGAGCCCCAAGGGCCAACCTGACCTGC
>NW_010417269.1:479-1738 GCF_000710305.1 Buceros rhinoceros silvestris | reverse complement strand
CCTCTCGGGGCAGCCTGGGCCAGGCTCTCACCACCCTCAGCAGCAACAATCTCTCCCTTCTCTCTGCTCTCAATCTCCCTCTGTCAGTGGAACCATCAGCCCTTGTCCTCGTTACCTTTGATGCTTGTTAACGACCTACAAGATTTAGGGCACTAGGACGGTGGGAAGCTCTCCAGCGTGACCCCCCTCTCCCCAGCGCAGCCCCTGCCATGACACAGCCACCCTCCCTGTCCCAGCGCTGCCCCAGGAGCCGTCCCCACGCGGGACGCGTTGGGCTGCACGTCCTTCACAAGAGGCTTTTTCATCAGGCTGCAAACGTGGAGTTTCCTGGCAGCAGCCCCAACAGAGCCCATCTTTGTCCGCTGCCAGCTGCCAGGAGCTCGGCCAGGGAAAAAGAAGTTTATTCAGGGGAAAAAAAAAAAAAAGTTCCATAAAAAAGAGGCGATTTCTCTACAGGCTGAACAGAGGCTGCACAGAGCAAAGTTTTGCTCCCCACCCGCCAGCTCCTGCTTATAATAAACGAGCACTTTATTCCCAAAGATACCCCACGGATTCGCCCCTCAGGAGGGGCAGGGGCCGAGCCACCTTCACCCCGTGGAACGCTTCTCCCTGCAGCTTGTTATTGCAGTGACAGCTCGCTGGGCTTCGTCACCAGGGCATTAAGCTCCTGATGAGAACAGAGCCACCACGGCTGGGCGCGGCGTGGGAGGGGGGGACACTGGGCAAACTGCCCCTCAGAGCAACTGGACCTCGTAACTGTCCCAGCACGAGTGAGGGCCAGGAACAAGTTCAAAGAAACTCATTTAGTCTAAAAATACCTGTCCTCTGTGTTTTAAATTGTATTTGTCTCCGCTTACTGCACCTCCCCGTTCCTCCAGCATTACAGAAATCCTCGAGTGGAGCAACTCTGTGGATTTTGAGGCCAACGTAAGACCGGTGGTTTCTGCTGATGCTGTTTTGAGACACTTCTCCACCCCCTGTGCCCTCACACACACCAACCCCCCACCGGACACTGTGTATTCACCAGTCGAGGGTGATTGTATTTGTCTCCGCTTACTGCACCTCCCCGTTCCTCCAGCATTACAGAAATCCTCGAGTGGAGCAACTCTGTGGATTTTGAGGCCAACGTAAGACCGGTGGTTTCTGCTGATGCTGTTTTGAGACACTTCTCCACCCCCTGTGCCCTCACACACACCAACCCCCCACCGGACACTGTGTATTCACCAGTCGAGGGTGATCAACTACTTTAGAGCTTCGCT
>NW_010417269.1:0-296 GCF_000710305.1 Buceros rhinoceros silvestris | reverse complement strand
TGGGCAGGAATCCTACCTTCTGCGCATCTCCGGTGAAATAGGCAATGGTCAAGGTGGGGAGGATCATAAACAGCGCATTGTAGTAGAGCAAACCGTATTTTCCCAGCTCCTGGAAAGAAGAAACATCTCTGTTGTAGGTAAGCTGGTTCCAAACAAGATCAAAAAAACTCATCCACATGGTGACTGAGGGCTGGCTCCGGTGAGCTAAAGCCACGTGGGATTCTCAGAGACAGAAGAGCTGGAGGTTGTCAGGGCTTTAAAATATATATAAATCTGTATTTTAATATACATATATA
>NW_010417268.1:7603-8441 GCF_000710305.1 Buceros rhinoceros silvestris | reverse complement strand
TGATGGGGATGTGGGTCCTGGGCCGAGCTGAGATTGCGGATGAGGTTTCTTTCCTTTCCTTTTATTATTTCTGTTTTTTCTTTAAGGGTTTTGCTGTAAATCAGCCCAAGCTCCCTTCAGAGCATCCCCTCTGAGCCGCATGGGTGACACCAGTAGGAGGAGGACCCTCCCCCCCCGCCCCAACCTGGGCATCTCCCTGGCGTGAGAATGGGGATGGAGCCAAGTACCAGTGCTCAGCACGAGCGCAAGGATGGAGCCGGGTACCACTGCTCCAGCCCAGCCACAACGGAGCAAAGCCCTGGGTGGGGGGACCCTGCCCTCCATGGTAAGATGAACCTCCCCTCCTAGAGCCACTTTTTAGGGTCCTCCCCAGTAAAACCACCCACTGCAGCGTGGGAGAGCAGCATCCCCACAGGACTGTCACCTCCCAGGGGCTACGTTGCGGGGTGGGGGGTTGGGATGTTGCTCCCCCATCCCAAACCGCGGCTGTGGGAAAAGAGGGCTCTGCTTTCAGGCTTCGCTTGCTCTGAGTCCAGCATCCTCCCGCTGCAAGTGGGAGCGACCGGTGGGCAGCTCCGCGGCCCCCAGGTTTCGGGGAGGGGAGAAGGCTCTTGCCCCCCGTCTCCCGGGCCGAGTGTGAGTGTTTACTCACCGTCTTTCTCACCGCTCGCAGCGTGGCAGGAGTTATTCAAAGGCGGGCGGAAGCGAGCACAGCAACTGAAACAACAATGAAAAGGAAACGGAGCTTGAAAAATTCTCCGTTCATAAATCAACTGAACTGCAGGTGATCCCCGGGCAGGAGTGAGCCGCGGAAAAGACACGGCTCGGCACAGCCAGC
>NW_010417268.1:7310-7593 GCF_000710305.1 Buceros rhinoceros silvestris | reverse complement strand
GAAGGAGTGAGCCGAGGAAAGGACCGGGCTCGGCACAGCCAGCAGCCGGGTGGACCCTTGCCCCCCCCCGGCAGGGACGGGGGGATGACTGGACTGCCCCAGGGTGGTGCTGGGTGATGCTGGGGCCGGTGTCCATGACCCCAGGGTGGCCTGACAGCGGCTTTGGGGCAGGCGAGGAGTAAGTACTGCTGGGTTACTAATTTTTATTATATATAAGCAAATCTGAGTGAGAGAGGTGAAACTGTGCTGGGTGGAGCTGCTTTCCGTGGCAGGGGTGGTGGCA
>NW_010417268.1:5834-7214 GCF_000710305.1 Buceros rhinoceros silvestris | reverse complement strand
GGGATGGGATGGGATGGGATGGGATGGGGCACAGAGGCTGTGCTGCAGCAGCTCAGGGCTGTCCGGGAGGGGAGATGGTGTCATTGTGGGGCTTGACGGGGTGCAGAGCAGCTCTCCAGCTCCTTCTTCACCCCTTCTGCAGCTTCACGCCTGCTTTTTTTTTTTGGGTGAAACATGTAGTTTTTGAAGCGGAGGAGCCAACGGGTGGGGATGAGCATTGCTCCAATCCGTGGCCGTGCCACGGGAGATGCTGGGGTTAATGGGAGATGATCCAGGGCTCTTGGTGGCATCAGGCCATGGCTCCTTGCTGGGATCTCATAAAGGCTTTTTCCTCCTTAGGAAAATGAGCTGCTGTCTTGGGATGGGTTCCTCAGCACTGGCAGCGTCCCTGTGCGGGCAGGGGGTGGGCACAGGCTGAAAACATCTCCCCGCCCCAGCTAGGTCCTGCAGGATCTTGCTGCAGGCGAGATGGGGACCAGTTTGGACAAACCCAGGTCTCCCCTCCTCTCTGTCCCATCTCTGCCAGCTGAGAATTGACTGTGGGGACATTGCAAAGGATCTTGTGTCTTTGGGACCAGAGGATGGCCTCAAGGACCAGGCTGGTGGCAGCAGGCTGAGCTTTACAGAGGAGAAAAGGATCCGCTCGTGCTACCTGTGCTGGGAAAGCCAGGCGGGTTCATGTGTCCCCCTCTGCCGCTCTCTGTCCCCCCATCCGTGATTTCCCTGTCATCTTGCCTTTCAGCAGAGCTCAAAACTGGGAGACCACCGTAAATAAACCCTGTGTCTTTAAGCCATTTTGTACAGTACAAGAAAACGCACTCGCTGAATTACAGCTTTTTAATCAAATACATGTAACCATGTCACTTAAAGTGCTCGCGAATAGCAGGGAAAAAAAAAAAAACCAACACAATTGGAAGAGCATGATATTAAAACCAGCTGCTTGCTTACCCCCACCACAGTTAATAGTTTTTGAATGTTCTGAATGAGAGAGAAACCAGAGCCAAGCTCCACTTTCATGTCCATCTTTCTGATCAAGCCCTGTCAGACGGGGGGAGCCGGGCAGCCTGGCACAGCGGTGGGGGACTCGGGAGGTCTTGCGCTCGCCTCTCCTGCCGCTTCTCCCGTCCTCTCGGGCTTGTCTCCCCGTGGCGATGGGGATGTGGGAGCCTGTGGTCTTCCTGCAGGAGAAGCAGCGCAGCTCGGCTGGGACCCAGCTTGGAGATGCGCTCACAGGTTGCCCAAGCCCTGCAGCGGTGAAGGATGATGCCCTGGGACATCAGCGCCGTGTTGGATGTCCTCCTCCCTCCAAGTTCAACCCAACTCCACCTCCTGATGCTTCCTCCTGCAAGTCGGCATCGCCGCTTGTCTCCTGCGGGTGCC
>NW_010417268.1:2829-5796 GCF_000710305.1 Buceros rhinoceros silvestris | reverse complement strand
TCCGCCCGCCAATTGCAACCCGACTCCCCCTCGTGATGCTTCCTCCTGCAAGTCGGCATCGCCGCTTGTCTCCTGCGGGTGCCGAGGCGCCACGGTGCCCGCAGCATCCCTTCCTCCGAGCATGCCGGCGCAGTCCCCCATGCCACGTCCCTGTGTCCCGTTCCCTTGGGGCACACATGCCGGGACCACCTCAACGCCCACCTCCGGCCTCGCTGGCCACTGATCCCCCCGCCGCCGCACCGCCTGCCAACCGCCCTGAGCTGTGCAGTTCCCCCGTAACGTGGACCAACGCTCATTAAGCGTGAGGCAGAGACCACCAAATATGTCAAAACACACTTAAAATTTATTGTTTCATACCATACATTTGAGTCTCTTGAATGCTGGCCAGCGTTTCTCCCTCTCCATGATGGGGCCTATCTGCTGTCACCGACGTTTTCATACATGTATAGCCCGATTGCTTTCTGGCTTTTTTTTTTTTTTTTTTCTCTCCCCCTTCTTTCTTTAAATGAAAAATACAAACAACTGATGGAAAATGTACATTTGTTCCATATGGGACAGTCGGAGTGTGGAGAGGAGCCAGGAGAGTCATTTTTAGGCAGAATCCTCTCTCCAGCGGATGGCTGGATGCCTTCCCAGAACGGCCCCGCGCGGCCTGGCCTGACTCTCCTGACAAGCCTCAGACAGTCTGTGACGCTCCCGCGCTGGCAGGGGGGGGACGTGATTCAGCTCCATGCCGGGCTAAATCCCCTGGGGGCTGAACATGGGAGGAGGGAGCGGGTTTCACCGAGACCCCTGCAACGTCCCAGAAGGGCTGAGGTCAGCTGTGCAGGAGGCGATGGGGAGAATCACTTTGCATTGGAGGTTGAGTTAGGCTGGTTGGGTTGGGTTAGGCTGGGCTAGGTTGGGTTGGGTTGTGTTGGGTAAGATTGGTTAGGATGGGTTAGGCTGGTTGGGTTTGTTGGGTTGAGTTGTTTAGGCTTGGTGGTGTTGCCTTGGGTTGGACTGTGTTGCCTTGGGTTGGGTTGGCTTATTTTCGGTTTGATCGACTTATTTTGGGTTGGGTTGGGTTACATTGGGTTGTGCTGGGTTTGGTTGCCTTTGGTGGGTTGTGTGGGCTGTGCTGGCTGTGTTGTCTTAGGTTGCATTTTATTGGATGCATTTGTTGTGTTGCGTTGAGTTGGGTTGTATTGGGTTGGACATGTGGAGAGCAATTCCAACCCTTCCAGGGCCCTTTGGCCTCTGGGCTCATCCCAGCACAGCTGGCTCGGCTCAGCAGAGGAGCACAAAGCGCCTCTGATAGACTCCCGTGGGGCTCAGCAATGCTGAGAGCCAGAGAGAGGACAACCCCCCAACTCCCCCATGACTCATGTGATGAGGACCAAGCCTGCCTCCCTTAGGGCCTGAAGGGGACCCCAGCATGGTGTTGGGGGAGCAGATGGGTGGCATGGAGCCGAGGGGCTGGTGGCAGCCCCAAGGCAGGGGAATGAATGTGGCTCCACTGGTGATGGAGAGACTGAACTTCACAGCAAGAGAAATGCTAAAAACAAGAGTTTCAGGCTGTGCATCTTTCCAGGGCACATGAAGGGCTCCTTGCTGCCCTGTTTCCTTTTTCTTCCACAAACCCTGTAACATTTACGATTCCAGAGCCCCAACTCCCTGCAGGCAGCTGCCCTCCTGCCCACACCCAGGGCTTGCCGTGGCTGGGAAAGTGCTCGGGCGCAGGGCTGGGGAGAGCATCCATCAGCATCCCGCGCTCCTCTGCTGCCCGGCCGCCCCGGGCATGGCCCTGGAGGAAACGGTGCCTTTCCTGTCCTGCAAGGAGCGTCGAGATTTCCAACCATTTCCTTTCCCAAACTGGGCTGCAAAGCAGAAAATTGGGGAAGGTTTGGGAACTTTCCTTCTGCTCGTTCAGGAAAGGTTGGGCTGGGAACATTGGAAACCTTTCTTTGCGTTTCAACCCCTTCCCTTGGGTTAACCCCTACCACAGAGCGCGGTTACATCTCAAAACGGTTTGCTTCCCATCTAAAAAACCCTGGAAACTCTCGGGTTTTTCCAACGTTCTTTTGCTGAAGTCAGGAAATGTTTTGGAGCTGTTTCTCACAAACAGGTTTGGTTTTGATAAATCTCCTTTTTTTTTTTTTTTTTTGGCAGGTACATACCCAATACTGTGCTTTTATCATCTTCGGAAAGAAAAACAACATTAAACATTACTGCATCACTTGTGTTCCATCTTTGTGGAAGAGGGGAAAAAAAATAAATCCCATCACCAGCTCTAGAGCAGCTGCTGAGTGCTGTGAGCAGGGAAACAGCACCAGCCACATCGTTCCATTCCTACCCACGTCCCCACCGCAGGGACATGTGGTGGTGAGCACCCAAAATATGGACCAAGAAGCTCTAATTCCCTCCTGACATCCCAGCTAGGATGACTTCATCGAGGCTAAAGGTGTTGGTGCTTCCTCCCTCCTGGTGAGCTCCAGGGTGGCTCCAGCTGACCTGGACCCTGATGGGTCCCACACGCCCCCATCTCTGCTGTGGCTTCGGCCTTGGGAGCGACGAGCCCGGAGCTGAGCATCACCGGGTCATCTGGCACATGCTGTTTTAATATTTGGGTGATGTCATTGAGCACTCTGTAATGCCGTAAAAACACCAGAACCTCTATAAACGTGAGGAGGGAACCTCCCGCAGAACACACACACACACACACACACGGACGAGCATGTGCAGAGACATGCACATGGGTACACACATATGGACATGCAGGCACACACACGTGTGTGCAGACACACACATGTGCTCTCACACGGATGCACACGCATGCCTGGAGTCTCAGATGCAGGGCCACGGCTCACGGCTTTCCCACCACACACACACACGCCTACAGACAGATGCGCACGCGGATGCAAGTGTGGATGTACAAAAAGGGACGTGCCACACGTCCCCAGGGGACACGGAACAGATGCCACCTGC
>NW_010417268.1:980-2598 GCF_000710305.1 Buceros rhinoceros silvestris | reverse complement strand
CTTCCTCCTCAGTCCAAAACCATCAGGCCTTGAGCTTTGGAGCAATTAAGTCATAAAAATCGGAAGGGGCTGCGTGGTAACGGCCCCAGCCTGAGCCATAACAGTGGTGAAATCATCCCCGAACTATTCCAGCCCATCCATTTCCAGTCCCGCGTCACACCTGAGCCACCGGCACACAGCAAAATAAAATGCTGGTGGAGGGTTTCCTGGCCCCAGCGCGGCCGGACGGGGATGGGGGCGGGGAGAGGAGGTGATGGTAAAAATAAAAAAAGGCTCTCCTGGGGTGCAGGGCTGGTCCCTGAGAGGCGCAAGATGTGTCCCTGCCAGGCTGAGGGACCGTGGGCACGGCTGGAGCAGCCCGTCCCATGCCCAGCTGGCCTTTGGGACCTTGAGTTTCACTGGGAGATAGTGGATCGAGCATCCAGTCGAACCCAGTTCATTAGTGGTGTGGTTAAAGCTGATCAGGGAGCCTGCACCCCCTCCAGGCTCTGCCCTCCTGATGGTGCAGACCAGCTCAGCCCCATCCTGCGTTTGGAGAGGGACAAATCCTGTCCTGGCCGCCACTAAAACATGATGCTGCAGGAAGGCACCTGCCCAAACCACTGCCAGCTCCGTACCCGCTGCCCACTGCCTGCTTGGAGGTGAGGCTGGAGGAACTGCCCCGGTTTGGGACACTCCTTCGTGGATTTGATATCAAAACTGGGAGTTTAAGTGAAAAAGGCTGCACGAAGCACCGAGCGATGGGAGGAGGCGGCTTCCCCCGGGGTCTGGCACGGGTCCTTCTGCCCCCTCTGACCCAGACCCGTGCCCATGTTCTCTTCCTCTCTCCCTTCTTTCTCGGTCCGCCCGACCTGGTGGGTGGTGTTGGCCAGCGAGACAGGGCAGCCGCGTGTTGTTGACGGCCTCGATGGCGATTAGCCTTTGTGATTAATGAACCCCCCAGTGGCAGACGCCGCCTGGCGTTACAGACCTGGGGAGCTGAAACATGCTGCTGGTGAGTCTTGGTGAAATGGGGTTGGGTGGGCACAGCGGAGCCCTTCAAACCGTCCTGGCATCACCATGGATTCAACACCAGGCATCGCAGGTAGGATGGGAGCGACCGTCCAGCACCCCGCGGTTTTCAGTCTGGTACCCGCCCCAGCCCCACGGCAGCACCTGCCCCCGGCGGTTTTCATTCTGGTACCCGCCCCGCCCCCACGGCAGCACCCGTGGGCATGAAGCAAGGAGAACCCCACACCCACGTCCCCAGCCCCACGTCAAAAGTACATTTTCAGCAGTTTATCTCCTCTGTGCCTGGTCACGGGGGGGGGACCCGCAGCCAAAAAAACAACCCCAAGGATTTGCAGCCATCCTCTGAGCTCCGAGGAGAGCTGGCACGGCCCAGGCGATGGGGAAAGAAGGGAATTTCTGTTGCAGAAAAATGACTTAACGTTTCCCCTGTGATGGCATCCAGCCCCCGCGGGGCAGCTGGGTGAGGGCCGGCGGGCGCATCGCTCCTTTGAACCGCAGGAAGTGATCGCATCCTCGCCTGGAAGGTACCTGGAAGCTGGGGGGCTGGAAAATAAGTCAGGGCTTTCTTTTTCTCACCCACCCCCCCCCACCTCATCTCCCTCCTCCC
>NW_010417268.1:0-755 GCF_000710305.1 Buceros rhinoceros silvestris | reverse complement strand
GGCGGGTTTCTGGCACCCGTCGGGCGCCCGCCAGCCCTCCCGTGTAGGTAGTGAGGTCATTTTTCCATGTATTCCCCCTTTTCACATACTGTATATGGAAAGACAATGAAGAGCCTTCCTGGCGTTGGCTGGGAACGCTTCGCCAGCCCCCAAAGTGGTCCCGTTTATTAGCGCTTCACATTAAACAACAACAACCAAAAAAAAAAAAAGTGAGTCAGGATTTAGTCCTGTTAACACTAATGTGAATTTAATTTAGGAGAAGCTCGAAAATTAATGTCATTTGTTAAATATCCATTTCCCCTAAAAGGCAATTCTTTGCCAACAACAACAACAAAAAGACTCTTCTTCTATTCAACATCTTTTTTTTTTTTTAACAGCCTTTTTTGGTGATATCGGCCTGGTTTAAATCACCCGGCGCTCAAGGAACGGATGCCACCGGGGTTTTATGCAACAGATCGTCATTTCTCCTTTCCAAATTGAACAAAAAAACCCCAAACCCTGTAAATCATAAAGAGATTCATGGGAGGGGGATGAAGCTCAGGCAAAGCACCGGCAGCTCCGAGCGGCATCCGGCCAGGCACGGCAACGGCTCAGCAAGACCCGTCGGCTGCCGGAGCCGGGGAAGAGCCCGGGAGGTGGAAGGGCTCCAGCGCATGGTGTTTTCTCCCAGCCAGGAGGGTGTCGAAGCAGCCGGGCTCTATTTTTGGGGGGTTTCATGGGAAGATGGGGTGAGCGGTGGGGACCACACACCGATG
>NW_010417267.1:0-212 GCF_000710305.1 Buceros rhinoceros silvestris | reverse complement strand
CTCCCCCTGCTGGACGTGAATGCCCACGGCCCCGAGGCCGAGCCCCGGGACGTCACCATCTGCAACCGCAGCCCCCAGCCCCAGATCCTCACTGTCACTGACCGGGACCTGCCCCCCAACACCGGTCCCTTCCGCGCCGAGCTCACCCACGGCTCGGGGGACAGCTGGGCCGTGGAGGTCGGCCACAAAGGTAAGGCTGGGGGGGCGGGCGG
>NW_010417266.1:702-911 GCF_000710305.1 Buceros rhinoceros silvestris | reverse complement strand
TGGGGGCTCTACCTCCAGCCCCACGTCTCTTTGGCGTCCAGGTCCACGGGGGAGGGGTGCCTCAGTCCTTTCAGATGCCCTTCTGGCACCCAGTGCCCTGTGCTGCTGAGGACTCTGGGCCCTTGGTCACTGCCTCCAGAAGTCCACACAATCCTCTGGTCACACACAGCCCAGACATCCCATTTTCCTTTCCACAGGATACAGAGATG
>NW_010417266.1:0-404 GCF_000710305.1 Buceros rhinoceros silvestris | reverse complement strand
CGTCCCTCTGGGGTTTGGGGTAGTTGTGTTTGTTCCCAGCTGATCTCCAGGAGACCAGTGCTGCCCAGTGTCCCCCCGCCAAAGGGGACAGGGAACCCTGTTACTGCCGATAAGCAGCTTCAAATCTGGTCAGTTCAATCCCGCTTGGTCACTCGTGTACCTGAACCATCACCCAGTCCAGGGTCCTGAGCTCTACTGGCTCCTCCCAGTGCCAAAGGGAACAGGGTGAGAGGGCACAAGGAGGATTTTCCATCCTGGGGGTGTTTACAAGCAACATGAAGAGCTGGAGGTGGGAGAGAGAAGGGAGCAGATCTAGATCTACCTGGTGGGGCCGGGAAACCCCTTCGCCCTCGTTCTGGAGGGTGAACGAGCTCCTGGAGTTGTGTTGCCTTTGGAGCTCCGCG
>NW_010417265.1:9471-11775 GCF_000710305.1 Buceros rhinoceros silvestris | reverse complement strand
CCCGCTGCCCGGCCGCTCACCTGGGCGGCCCCCGCGGGTCCCGCCGGGCTCGGACGGGAGAAAATCTCTCGAATTTCCCAGTCACGAGTGCCCTTAGTTCTGATTACTTTTCCCCATGCAGAGGGGAATATTGGAAGGGCGCTTCCAAACGCCTCTTTCCAGGCGAGCTCCGAGCTCCTGCTTCTCTTTCTTTCTTTTCCCCTTTTCTCATCCCTTCTTTTTGCCCTGACCCACTTTCACTGTGTGCCTTTTCCGATGGATCGCACCCAGAGGCTTTACCGGGTTCGGGAATCAGGCAGACCGAGCCGTATCCCAACATTTCTTTCTGCTCTTACGAAATATGTTTGCGAGAACAGAAGTGTTTTGGGGAAAGTGTTGTGACCTTTGGGGATCGCTACTTGATGCCCTGGCTCCACCGGGAGGTTGATCCCCTCCCGCAGCTGCAAACATCTGCACCCGATGGTCCCCAGGTACCGGCAGGCTCAGGTCACCGTGGCTCCTTCCACAAACACCTTGGGGAATACAAGGTGCTTATTTTATTTGGTTTTTTTTCCAAGAGCGTTGCTGTTAATTGGCTCCTGATCTACTAGGTCCCCCGGCTTTGAACATTCCCAATAAGCCAGGAAAGATCCCCCCTGTACGGTAGCCCCAGGCGAGGCAATAACCCACCGGAGATATTTTCTCATCTATGGGCAGCTTTGCTATAAGGAACATGTTTAATAAATCATAAGGCCGGTGAATTCCTGGGATTTTTATTGCTTCTGTAAAAATGCAGTTTTGATCCGTCTGCGAGGGACGCTGGGAAACAAAGCTGCTCCTTTCAGAGCCGGATTCCGTGAATTTAGGACACTGGGCTGGTGCTGCAAGCCCCCCGGGCAGGGGCAGTGCCATGGTGGGCGTTGGGATCGGGGTCCCCAGCTGCGCTCCGCTCTTTGAGGGACCGGACATAAACCAGGCGCCCAGAGCCCGTCTTGGCTTCCCTCGCGCTGCTGGGGCTGCGGCTGCGACCGCATGCGGGGAGCTGAGGCAGCGATGCCAGGGGAAACATCCCAGCTGGAAACCAGGGAGGCCGCGCCAGGCTTCCAGTTACGTTTTTCCTCCTCGCCCTGTTGCCCAAGGGGAAAAGAAGGAACAAAACCCAAACTGCTAAAAAACCAGGGGGGATTCTCACCTGCTTTCCATCAGCCAGGCTGACCCGATCCCCCCGGCAGCGGGGCAGCATTTTGCCCCGGCATGTTTGGGCAGAGGGATGGAAATAAAGTGATTTTCTTTATTCTTTTGTTCCAATCTGAAAAGTGGGGTTTAGGGGTGGGAGCTGAGCTAAAATGTGGAAGGGACTCGGAGATGTGAACTCAGGAGCTGTCAGGAGCCCATCGGGATTTCGGAAAACACGAGTGAGGTGGCTGGGGGAGCTGATTATGGGCTGAAGTGGGTGGTGGCGGGTGCCCAGCTCTGTCCCAGACACACCGGCTCAAACCGAGGGCCTGGCTGGCCGGTGGCCACCAAGCTGCCCCGTAGAAGCAGCGGTTTGGGGGTCAGGATTTGTCCCCGTCTCCCGCCATGCCTTTGTTTTAGGCTGCGTGGAGCCCGGCCGCAATAGCAGGGGTGGGAGGGAGCTTTTCTTTGTACAGGGAAGCATTTAAATTCTTTACAGTGATTCATATATTCCATTCATATGAAACACAGTCCTGCGGAGTGTGAATGGGGACTGCTGGGGGATTTTTTTAAGGCAATAAGCCCTAGAAGTGTCAAAAGTTATTCACACCTTGGTGAAATCTAGGATATTTCTGTTCGTGGCTCTTGGCAGGGGCTCAGCACAGCTCGCCTTGTGTCGGGTTTTCGGTTTCCCACTTGGATATGGTGTGGGGGGAGCGCGGGGCACCCTCTCGCTCGCACTGCCCCGCGCTGGGAGTGTTTCTCGGTGCTTTCTCAGCCCCCGCGATGGGCCTGCCATGGGCTGTGCCCGTGGGGCAACCCCCAGCGCTTGGTCCCGCAGGGGTCCAGAACCCCGTGGGTCGCGTGCCCAGAAAGCCCTCAGGGCTGGGAGGCAGCTCAGTGAGCCCGCGGCCGGGTGAGGCGCTGCCGGTCGCGTTTCGCAGATCGGGAGGTGGTCTCCAAGGCTGTCACCAAAGCCACGGGCAAGCTGTCCCCATCATGAGGGACGTGGGCCAGCCCAGCGAAGGGACGGGCTGTACGAGCAGCCTGGTCTTGCTGCCCGGCACAAGCGGGTGCTCCTCCCTTGGCTGTGCCCATTTTGGTGCTGAGAAACCCCTTTGGGGTCTGCCTTTTGTGGGGTGTTCACGC
>NW_010417265.1:8432-9007 GCF_000710305.1 Buceros rhinoceros silvestris | reverse complement strand
GCCTCTGGCAGCCGCTCCAGGAGGCTTTGAGCCACTGTAAATCCTCTCCGAAGGAACTGGGAAGACAGTTTTATGGCTGCTGGGGAGGAAGATTAGCAGGGTGTTGTTTTCAGAGCTGATCCATCACGGGACGCGGACACTGCATGGTGCATCGAGTGCTCGGCTGCTGGCGGGCAGTGCGGCCTTTCCTGTGAAGGCTGAGATGAAAACGCCTGGTTTTAATGTTCTGTCTGCTCTCGTGTTGGTGATGTGAGTGACAAAACCTCCTCGGCGGCCCCGGGCCCCACGGCCGTGCAGCAACCGGGCTCCTTGTGAGCCAGGGAACGGTGGGTCGAGGGATGGGGGCATCGGCACCTGCAAAAGCCATTAACCCCGGTGGAGAGGGCGAGCGGGGCTGGTCCCTTCCCGTCCTCACACACCCCCTCTGTCATTCGCTCCTCTTTCAGCCTGTCTGCAGTCTGGGAAGGAGCAGAGGTTCCATTCCCCTGCACTACAGAAAATGTCTGTGACAACAGACTGACTAGGCAGAGGAGGGACAAAGACACTGAATTGCATTTCTCTTCCCGTTTCTCCCT
>NW_010417265.1:7993-8251 GCF_000710305.1 Buceros rhinoceros silvestris | reverse complement strand
TCCGATCCCCCCCACTCCCCCATGCGCTCCGTCACTGGCTAATTAGAGAGGCTAATTAACTGCCTTAACAAAGGTGGAGGGGGACATCGACTCATGCCCGCTCCCTCCTTTGCACTCGTGGGTTCCCTGTGCTGGTTGTTCTGGGGAGAGGGGCTGGGTGCTGCTGGAGGCCTGGCTGTGTCCTGCAGCTGGAGCGGAGCCCTCGGGCACAGGCAAAGCCGGGGGGTATGCCCCACGCCCCTGGCTTCCCTGGGCTCC
>NW_010417265.1:7100-7832 GCF_000710305.1 Buceros rhinoceros silvestris | reverse complement strand
CCCCTGCGTGGCCACTTGGACGCCGGCACAGACATAATAAACCACTTTTCCTCTTCCCCTTGTCGCTGGAGCTGTTCCTGAGTCACATCCCTGGCTGCTTGGCCTCCTCCCCAGGGCTGGCTGCTCCTGGCTGCGTAACCCCATGCCTCAGCTGCGAACTTCAAAGGAATGCGAGGTGGCCAAGAAGGGCCCTCCTGGCTGGCTGGATGGTGGCACACAGAGGAACATCTGCAGGGGGTCAGGGGGATGCAGGGATGCTTTGCTTTGCTTTGCAGAGCCCGACTCAGTCATCAGCATCACTCAGCTGCTCCCAAGGAGCTGCAGGAGACGGACCCTTTGTCAGGGCCACCTTCCACCCCATGTCCTTGCAGGAGAATCCCCCCGGGCACCCCACGGCTCCCACTGTTGGCTGCCTCCCTGCAGAGCTCCTGAGCTTGGCCGGGGTGCTGCAGGCGGGAGGTGGGTGCTATGAAAAATGAGGTGGGAGAACAAAAGGAACCAAAGGCAGCCCATTATCGAGAGTGCTCCTGTGGCCTCCAGCCCCGGTGTCAGCCGAGTTCACGGAGCAGAGCTGCACATCACAGGCAGAAAGTGCAGCCAAAATCTGCAGAGCAGCCGGGGCTCATCTCCGCAACCTTCCCTGAGGCCGAGCCTGTCCCGCTGGCCCATCTGGAGATGTTTGTCTTCGGAGGCTCTTCCAGGCGCCTCTGTCCAGGACGGGGCTTGACAAGA
>NW_010417265.1:4000-6985 GCF_000710305.1 Buceros rhinoceros silvestris | reverse complement strand
TCTCCGTGTCCACCTGCTGCGGATGCAGAGCAGCAGAAGCCAGGGCTTTCCCAGCTTGGATATTTTTCACCAAAACCCTGGTTCCCTCTTTCTTGCATTGAAATGCAGCAGTTCCAGCACAAATTTTGCCTTCCCTGAGCAGGATGCGGCCCCAGGAATCTCCCAAACCGGGAGACTTCCGTAAACCTGCTGCAAACTCAAGCAGTCCAGCAGGGCCGGACCCCTGGGACCTCGCAGCGCTGCCCGTGCCTGCCCTGCAGATCTCTTTGGCTGTCGCCGAGAGCCTCTTTATTGTTCTTATGGAGGGTTTTGTTTCACTGCTGCCTTCCAAGTTCCCAGGGATCTAAATTCTAAAGTGGGGTCTTGTAAAGAGCCGGGTCCGATGGATGAGATGATATCGCTGCTCTCAGATGAGATCTCTCCCCTGTTGTTATCTCCAGACAATGCAGCAGTGGGAGCAAACAAGGATACAGCCTTTCTTCAGAGGCACATTAGCCAAATCAGAACCTTGGCTTTGTTCTGTTCCGAAGCCCAAGACCCTGTGGCCAGACCCCCTCCCGTAGTTGCCCTGATCCTCGCAGCCACGTGAGGGTTCACCTCTTTCGCTGTGAAATGCCCAAGGTGCGGGCAGGGCAGGGCAGGGCAGGGCAGAGGGGTCCTGCCCGTGGCATTGCGAGGGTGTTGGGGTCGTGTCAGTGCCCCCAGGGCCGGGCAGGTCTCTGCGTTGCTGCAGGGATGGAGCTCTTCAGCCCTTGGGCAGAGAGACCTGAACCTGACAATGAACCTGACACTGGCAGGAGGAGGAAGTTGCTTTGGTTGAGCCCCATCTTTAAGGGAGAACTGAGCCCCTTCAGCCAAGGATCAGAGCCATCGGGAGCAGCCGAGCCTGCCCTGTGCCTCACGCTTGCAGTGATGCTTAAACCCTGCGGCCAATTCACCTGCTTTCAGATTTCATTACAAGCCCTAAAATTCAGCCCAGGTTTGTTTTAAGAAGTTACCGGAGGCTGAGAGAGCCTGGGACTGATTTATGGCTTCCCATTCTGAGTTATGGCTTCCCATCGAAAGCATGTGGTTTTACCCCGAAACTTGGAAGCTCTGGCTGCATTTTTTCTTTGGATATTTTGGCTTTGTTCCAGGCTCGTCTCTGAGGGGCGAGAGTGTGAATCTAGGGTGTGCATCAGGGCTGGAGTGTTGGGGTGCTGCGAGGAAGTGGAGGAGGCCGGAACCACTGCGAAGGGGGCATTTAACACCAGGATGACACAGCCCTCGTTCTTTGGGGAAGCAGCGATAAGGCGGCAGGAGCCTTGGCACGGCGGGGAGCTGCAACAGCTCCTGCGCTCTCAGTGCAGCTTTAATTTCAACACTTGCCCCTTATCGCCCTTCCATCCTCCTCACTGTGCAGTGAGTTCTTGATGTCAGCAGCCGAGAGCAATGTCCCCCCCGCCCCGTGCCTGCGTGCCCAGGGAGGCTGGCACGGCCCCCTGCTCTCCCCGGTGCCCTTCTCCCAGAGCCGCCGGCTGAGCTGATGGTGCCCACCGGGGTTAAATATGTGGGCTTTTGCCAGAGGAGCATATTTCCAGCCTCAAACACGTATTGTCAGTGAGTGCAGAAAGGTATTTCGCGGCTGCTGCAGCGCCCCGTGGGCCAGCCAGCCGGCGGGGAAGAACGAGCTGCTTTTATTGCTATTTCTTCATGTTTCGTGATATTGCCAGTCTGGCGCTCACAGCCCACAGGCGGATCCCCAAAGGACCCGGGTTTGGATTACAGCGGCGATACTTTTGTCCTTTCTTTGCCTTTAATTTCAGATGCTTTGGGCCCCAAAGGGACCAAAATTGGTGCTTTGTGTTACCTCAGTAACAAGGTGGGGGGTGGCTGCAAGCCGCTCCGGCCATGAGCAAGTGCCACGTCGGGCCGAGCATCCCCGGGCGCAGGGGCCAGCGGCACAGTGGGGAGTCACTTCGGGGCTTGGGTGGCTTTGTGGATTTAATTTAGTGGATTTTTAAGGTAAAGGTGAAAGGGAGAGCTGGGAAGTGTTGCGTCAGTTCCCCTCGGCCAGGCCGAGCAGCAGCAGCGCCATCCTTGTTTCCTGAACCTCCTGCCTGCTCCTTCCCGCTGCCGGCACAGAAACCGCTGCACCACAAACAGCCCTTGTCTGTGCCAGACCCTGCGCCAAGCCGCACTGCACCGCACCGACCGGGGAGTGCTGGCTTATGTGGCACAGCCCCAGTGCACAACGTGCAGGGGTCCAGCACCGCTTCTCCAGCCGGGCTGTGTTTGATGCCGCTCAGCACGTCCGCTGATGCTTGTTCCCATCACGGGTTCTCCCGTAGCTGTTTCCTAAAGACAGTGTGTGATGTAACGGCTGAACATAAGCTACGAGCAGGGACGAGACCCCAAAGCTCCTCCGGGCCATTATCAGCAGAGCTATACAGCGAGTTTGTAATTATTTTATACCAAGGCGGGTATTTTCCTGCCCGCAGGGGAAGGGCAACACAGCGAACAAGAGCGGGTCCACACCAAACCTTGCCCGGGCTGCACTTTTATGAGATCTTGGGTTTGTAAGAATTAATTTCATTTAAAACATTCTTTTCGTTTCTCATAAAGCACAACAAATCCACGGTGCTTAGGGCAGGAATGTAGCAAGACACTGCCAGGCAGGCGGCGAATTACCCGCAGCAGATGAGCTGTGACGGTGGGGTCGCCCGTGGTCCAGACCTGTGCTGGCCTTGGCTCACTCTGGGCATTCAGATGGGAGGAAGGGAGATGCTGGAGTGTGAGGGACCGCCGGAATGCAGCCGGGTGCAGGCTGCCGGCAGCCCCGTCCTGTGCTGCGCTCCCAGGGGATGGGGCAGGTCGGGCACGCTCATCCCCAAAGGTCAGCGAACGCCAGCGTGGCCGTTTCCAGCCCGGTGCCTGTGTGCTGCGGGACGTGACGTCCTGCATGGCTGGGACGGGGTGCCCCAAATCATCTGCCCAAGTCCCCTG
>NW_010417265.1:3080-3851 GCF_000710305.1 Buceros rhinoceros silvestris | reverse complement strand
TGGGACGGGGTGACACAAATCATCTGCTCAAGTCCCCTGGCTGGTGGCAGCTGGTCCAGGGATGAAGCCTGGCCTGAAAGCCAAGCAGCTTGCTCAGGAGACAGGTCACAAAGAATTCAAGTGAGTTCAGAGGCTGGAGGCCAGAGCAGTGCTCCCGGTCGGGGGCTGGCAGCCGGTGCTCCTGCCCTGCACATGAATTCCAGGGCTGTGGGAGAAGCAAACCTCTGTCCCACCTCACTGGTGGGTTGCTGGAGCCATGGCAGGAGGCACCTTTCCGATGGGGAGACCTCTGTGGAACTGGCTCCTGGGTGCATGGGATGGGTTTTCTCCCTGGGGTCCAATTCCTGTTGGAGGAAGAGCCCCAAATCCCGCTTTTTTGGAGGGCAGCCCCTCTGGGAAGGGGTTTGACTCTCCTCCCATCAGCCACTTTCCCCTCTTACAGCACCCCAGGACCGGACCTGGATGGGCACCTCCTGTAACACATCCTTTTAGGATGCAAACAGGTAGTCGTGACCTTGGGTGTGCTTCCCTGGTGACCCCATTCCTGTTGGAGGAAGAGCCCCAAATCCCGCTTTTTTGGAGGGCAGCCCCTCTGGGAAGGGGTTTGACTCTCCTCCCATCAGCCACTTTCCCCTCTTACAGCACCCCAGGACCGGACCTGGATGGGCACCTCCTGTAACACATCCTTTTAGGATGCAAACAGGTAGTCGTGACCTTGGGTGTGCTTCCCTGGTGACCCCGGGGTCCAGCTGTGAGCGCAGCCCTGCGAGG
>NW_010417265.1:2037-2842 GCF_000710305.1 Buceros rhinoceros silvestris | reverse complement strand
GCCGGTGGTCTCCAGGCCCGCGGGAGAGCTGACAGCGAGGAGCAGGAGGAGGATTAGAGGGTTTAGCAGGTGTCAAACCTCATCTTTCATCCCGCTGCTGCAAAGTCCGTGGCTCACTCTTCCCGGCTCCTGCGTGAGCCGTGCTGGAGCTGCGGCTGCCCCTTTCCTCTGCTCGTTGGCTTCTGACCTGGAGGGAGGGAGGGAGCGATGGGGGCTGCAACAGCACAGGGTGAGCTGGTGGCCACCCGGGCTGTGCTGGGGGTCGGCTCCAGGCACCGTCCGGCTCCAAGCGCGGCATTTTTGCTGCCTAGATGAAGCTGGTAGGGAGAGGCCAGCAGCTCTGGGGCACGGCACAGCCGAACCGCCGGTGGGGGTGCCCTGGGTGCGTGGCGAGCAGGCGATCGAGTTTGCCGGCCACCGTACCAGGTTGATCCGCCTCGCTCCGCGGTTTGCCGGGGAGAGCGTGAGAGCTCGGGGCCAGGCACACTGTTTATTTTGGTTCAAGTGAGTTTTCTCCGGGAGATTGGGGGGTGCAGGGGGCCTCCAGACAAGGGGCTTTTGTGAGCCGGGCTGCAAGCCGATCCCCTTTTGTGGTTTTGCTCGTTTGGATGATACAATTTGTTATTCCAAGACCTACCCGGCAAATGGACCCCATTAGCCGAGACCCCAAAGTGGCTGGAGCTGGCGTTCACGGCGCCTTCGTCTGCACCCACCTTGGGCTGGATGGGAGCTGCGGGGGCCGTGGCATGGCGGCACCTCTTCCCCGCACAGTGCCTGGGAGGTGATGGGGGGCTGGGAGCCACCG
>NW_010417265.1:868-1210 GCF_000710305.1 Buceros rhinoceros silvestris | reverse complement strand
AGCATCAGCCTTGTGCTGTTGCAGACAGGCTAAGGGCCGAGATGTGTCCGTCCTGCTGGGCAGCCCGGGCCGGGCAGTTCAGCTGGAGCATCCTTGGCCCACTCGGCGTTACCTCCTGCCGTGCGGGGATGCTGCTGGCGCTGTTTGTCTTGGCTCCATTGGGCTTTTTCCTGCATGTGAGCGGCTGGAGCTGGGCAGGAGCCAGTGGGGTTATAAATAAAAGCATCGGACACCTCTCTGGGTGGTGCTGAAAGCTCCCAAAATAGCCCTGCCACCCTGCCAAGGCAGCGTGGCCAGGATGTTCGCAGAGGCAGGCCTGCACTGCGCGTAGGGCCCGCGCTC
>NW_010417265.1:0-397 GCF_000710305.1 Buceros rhinoceros silvestris | reverse complement strand
GCGGGGCCCCCAGCCGTGTCTGGGGATGGGTTTGCTGTAGGGACTGGGTGCCTGCAGAAACCTCACCAGAAGCACAGGCACGTGGTGTCATGGAAAAGAGGGGTTAGTGCTGGGGGGACCCTATGCCGTGCTCCTGCCAGGGGAGCAGAGCAGCCCTGGGGCATGGAAGGGACATCGGCTGTGGCGGAACAACCCCTGGGCCAGCTGGGGTTGATGGAGAAATGCTGGGAGAGGAGAGCTGGCTTCATGGGCTCACCTCCTGCACCCAGCGCTGCCTGGCCACACGCCGTGTTCTGGCCGCAGCGCTGGCACAGCCCGGGCAGGGATGGACGGAGGCCGTGGGACAGTGGCCTTGTGTGGCATTTGTTTTCTGCCAGTGGAGGAAGTCGGAGGCTGC
>NW_010417264.1:2630-2876 GCF_000710305.1 Buceros rhinoceros silvestris | reverse complement strand
ACCTCTTCTCCACCCTCAATGACTTTTCGGCCAGCCGGGACATCGTCCTGCTCTGCGCCCAGCTGGCAGAGACGCTGCAGGCGGTGGGTGCCCTGGGTGGCCTTGCTGCCCCGAGCCCATGGTGATGGGCATGGTGTTGGGGGGGGTTCCCTGCGAGGTCTCCCCCAGCTGGGCGGGATGGAGAGGGGCTGCACCATCCCATCCTGCTCAGCCCCATGTCTTGTCCCCCCCGGCCTGTCCCGCTGC
>NW_010417264.1:2052-2421 GCF_000710305.1 Buceros rhinoceros silvestris | reverse complement strand
CAGGGGGCCCGTGGCTGCCAGGGCCCCCCCCCAGCCCCCCGCTGTCACCCGTAGTGCCAGCACATTGTGGGCATCTGCGAGAGCATCGTGGGCTGCAGCCCCCCGGCGCTGCTGGACCGCAGGGCTGTGCTGCAGCATGTGGGGCTGGCACTGCCCCCCGGCCCCCGGGACAGCCCCGCTGTGTCCACTGACACTCCAGTGCTGACCCCCGGCCTGTGGGAAAGCCCTCCGACATCCCCCAACACCCTGACGCTGCCCTCTGACCCCCTGGGCAACCCCCCGCTGCTCCTCACCACCCCACTGGTGAGTCCCCGGTGCCCCCCGTGTCCCCACTGCACCACCTGCACCCCGCTGACACCTCCCTCTTGT
>NW_010417264.1:0-1275 GCF_000710305.1 Buceros rhinoceros silvestris | reverse complement strand
GGGGGCCGTATCCTGCCCGGAGACGAGATCGTGCAGGTCAACGAGCAGGTCGTGGTGAGCTGGCGGGGACGGGGCGGCTCCATGGGGGTGCTGCTTTCAGCGGCGAAGTCGGGAAGGGCTGGGAAGACTTGGGGGGACAGGGGGACTGCGGGCAGGAGGATTTGAGGGGATGGGGGGCTGCAATCTGCAAAATGCAGGAGTTGAGGCTGGGAAAGCTCTGGGGGACACAGGAGGCACTGCCAGAGGGTTTGGGGGATGCAGGAGCTACCACAGAGGATCTGGGGGATGTGGGAGCCGGGGGGCTGGGAGGGGCCAGGGTCACGTCCCGGGTCTCACCAGGGTGGGTGTGCAGGTGGGTTGGACAAACGTTAACCTGGTGAAGAAGCTGCTGGAGAAGAAGAGCGGGGTGACGCTAGTGCTGAAGAAGATCCCCCTCGATGTACCCAGCTCGCCCCCCTCTCCCCAGCAGCAGGTGAGTGAGCCCAGTGCTTCCAGTACAGCCTCAGTGCCATACTGGGCTGTGCTGGGAACCAGGCAGAGATGCTCAGAGCTGGGCAGCTGCCATCACGCTGATGGTCCCTAAAGCTCTGGGGGACCATGGTGGGATGTGGGCTGGCCCTGACGCTCCATCTGCAGCTCCCAGGACCACTTTTGGATGCTGCAGATGCCCCTGGCAGCAGGAGTGGCGAGTGCCCGGGCAGCCCCGTGTCCCTGACCTCCAGGTGAGCCCCACCCCGACACCCTCAGCGCATGTTTGGGGGCACCCGAGGTGCCTTCCCAGCTCTCTCTGGGGGCAGAGGTGCCGGCAGGAAGAGGTGCCCAAGAAGCTGCCAGAAGTATTAAGGAATGAAAAAAAAAAGCGTTTGTGTTTGTAATTCATTCACTTGGTAACGTTTTAATGGGGTTGAAACTATATTTAGATGTGACCCTTCTCCTCTCCCAGAATGGAAAGACGAGCTGGGCAGGAGCTGTTGGGCTGGGCTCGCACCCTCCCGGGGAGCGTGGAGGCCGGTGGAACTGGTACTGAGCCACCAGCCACATCGCCTCCGGCCCCGCTTCTCCCCGGGCAGGGAGATCCGGGGGCAGCAGAGCCTGAGAGCGAGACCCCCGTGGTGGTCGAGGGAGGCTTTGCCTCAGGGATCCCTTTTTCCCCCAGCGCTGCTGCCGACTTGGAATCAGGGCCAGACTCTGCGCCAGATCTCATCACTGACGAAGAGGACGAGCAGGACTCGAGGCTGCCCAGGGCGGCCGTGGGGCAGGTGCCGGGCAGGAAGG
>NW_010417263.1:2357-5787 GCF_000710305.1 Buceros rhinoceros silvestris | reverse complement strand
TTTATTTTATTTTATTTTATCTAAGCAGCTTTCATATATTCCACGTAGAGCTAACACTTAAAGAAGTGAAAAGCATCTCTTGGTTAGTTCCAAGAGATAGCATGTTGGTACTACCAGAACAAAAAGTTGTAAAACATAATTAGGCAGTTATTTTACATGCTACCTATATTAATAACTTCTAAAAATACACTTTCAAGAAACAGCAGAAGCGAGTGTTCTCTTCAGCTTCATGAAAGAGAGCGCACAGGCAGGAGCTTTGCATGAGAAGTTGGAGAAGCAGTCAAAAGAACCCCTTAACTGTAAGCATGGAACCAAACACGGATTTTATTTAACGATACGGTGCGGTTTCATAGTGCAGCTCAAACACCAAGTCCTTGCTCTGTGTGTTCGTAGAATCAGAACTAAGGTGTAGCCTGGTGGAATGTTAAATGTTTGGACAGTTGTAACTGGGACGATCCCTTATGACATTTGTTACGGATCCTCTAGGCTGGTGACTCTGCCCCTGCAGCCTGCCTGGCGTGTTCTTTCAATGTACAAAGAATGGAGAGGGAAAGGTTTTGTCAAGAACTCATTTGGGGGCATACAAAGATGAAATAAAAGATATTTTCCTGATTTAGGTCCCCTTTTATTTTTTGACCCTGAAGGATCCGCCTGCTTTAAAAGGAGGGTGTGTGGGGCTCTTCCGGTGCTCTAGATCCAGTCCTCTCCTTTGTATCACCTTCAGATTCCTTTCTGTTGTCGCTCTTCGGTGTCATTTGTTTCTCAGATGCGCTTAACTTGTCTTTTAAACTTCCAGTGGAGACTGTAACTGATGTTTATACTGTGGAAGAGCTGAAAGAAAAAGCTTTACAGAGTGATGAGAAACTTGAGCCAGTCTATGGCATTATTTACGCCTACATCTCTACCCTGGACATCGATGACAACCCATCTAAAGTTATTCGCAACAGATGGTGAGCAACTGCCTGGTGTAAATTTGTATGAAAGTGTGCTTGTCCTCCTTCCCCTGACCCAAAACAGAGAGAACAATATTTTAGTCCAGATCCAGACAAGAAGTAAGACTCCGCTGGAGGATTTTTTTAAGTACAAAAGTCTCTTGGGAGATCTCAGTCTGGAGAAGGCTTTCAGACAAGCAGGAAGGGCCCGTTCCATCACTTCCCGTCCTGTGTTTCAGTTCAGTGTGCCGCTTTGTGGTGAATGAGGCGTCAAACACGTGCACATTCTGCAGCGACATCTCTGCAGACTCACGGTCAACCTTTGCCAGCTTCGACGTCCTCGTCGACCTGACCGATCACACGGGCACTCTTCGCTCCTGTTACCTGTCTGACACTGTGGCGGAGGAGACGCTGGGCTGCACAGTAAGGGAAAGGAATTGGGTTGGTTCTTATTTGGTCTGAGCTGTGAAGCCTGAGGAAAATTACAAATGTAGTGTTGTTAGTGTGTGTGTGTGCGCACTGGTTACAAAAATAGTGTCTATGCGTGGATGTAGACAGACAGATCGCTTTAATCCATCCACACTTCTCTGAGAAGATGGTTGGAATTCCCTAACTTTGATTCTCAAAAATTGCAATTTATTCTGCTTCATCTGCCTCTCTCAGTACGTGTATCACACCAAACATTGTGTGAAAAGAGGAAAATACAGCTTAGAAATGTGCACAAATGTGTGAGATGCCCTTTTCACCGCTGCTTTGTGTGGAGATGACGCATAACTACGTGCTGAAGAAGTTCTGTGATGTTATTCACAGGCCCAGGAATTCCTCACCCTAGCAGAAGACAAGAAGACTGCATTGAAGTGGCGACTTCTTCTGGAACGATGCAAGATTTATTTCAAAGTTAGTATTTAACGTTAATTCAAACCAGCGGCTGTTTCCCATTCACAAGTATATTTAGTACTGAAAGATTCCAAGTCAATTCTGCTGAACTTGTTAAAATAGTGATTAGTTCCTGTACATATTCTGGATATTCCAAGGAAATAGTCCGTCATAATTCTAGTGTTAGGGGATGACCCTGCAGGATCAGGGATATGCGGGGCTCTTTCAGACAATCTGTGAAAGACACAAACTGCCCTTAGCCAGCACCGATTTAAGGAGCTGGTACTTCAAAAGCACGTACAGATGATTTACCGGGTTCCTTTTTCATAGAACTGCCTGTTCTTGGACAACTCTAAACTGAGTCCTGTTTTTACCTGAGCAAAACAGTTCTAACTGTCCCATCTTCTCCATCCTCTGCCCCTACATCCAGGAGAAAAGGGAAGAGTTTTACTTCAGCAGTGACAGGTACATACACAAACTGTGAGTACTTCAAATAAAAGGAAGTTAATTAATTTTACAGGTTACTTTGTCACCCAGCCGGAGAACCGGGCTCAAAGTGAATCTCCTCTCATGCAAACTGGCCAACCCTCGAGAGGCCGGTCAGATCCTGCTGGGCAAAGCGATGGGAAGTAAGAGACTGCTCGATGGGTAACAGCCAGGGAAGAGCTTCTCCTCGCTCTGCTACTAGAGGCAGAATGCTGTCATCTGATTTTTCTCAGTATGTTCTGACAGTAAAGGAGGAATACACGTTACTGACCCCTTCAGTGAGCTTCTCCGTTGATCTTTTTCAGCTGGTTGTACTTTAAGAAGTGTTCCAGGGTCTCAAGCTAGTTCTGAATCCAGCCCCTTGTGCGGGGGTGGAAGCTTTCATCGCTCTGGTTAGAATTTATTTGAATCAATCACAGATCTGTGGAGGTTCTGCGTTCAAAAAATAAAGACTCGCTTTGAAACACTGTCTGGGTTTGTGGTGCACGTTGTAAGCCCAAAAGTAGAATGGCTGGCAACAGCAGCGATGTGGCAATAGCCACGATGTGTGCAGGGCTTTGCTTTAGGGCAGAGCAAGCCTTGCTAGAACGGAGTAATCCATTACCAGGGACCTCTGACAACCAACCAACCAAGCTAAGACTCTAGGCAGCAGAGAAGGACAGACTTTTCTGCTGAAGAACTCAGATATGTACATTTCGCCTTTCCCCATGTATTTTTTTCTTTTTTTTCACCTATTTCTGTCCTTCGCTTCCCCTGCAGCTGGTGTATTTGCTACGTTTGCCAGTCCCCACCTTCCGAGTCTACTGGGAGCTGGGCTGTTCCAAATGGTGCTGGAGCGTGTCCAGAGCAGGGCAGCAGAGCTGGGGCAGGGTCTGGAGCACAATGTGCTGAGGAGAGACTGAGGGACTTGGGGGGGTTGAACGTGGAGCAAAGGAGGCTCCAGGGAGACCTTCTGGCTCTGACAACTCCCTGACAGGAGGGTGCAGCGAGGGGGGTCGGTCTCTGCTCCCCAGGAACAAGCAACAGGACGAGAGGAACTGGCCTCCAGTTGCTCTAGGGGAGGTTGAGGTTGTCCCTGCGGAGCCATTTCTGTCCCGTTGGGGTTGTGCAGGCGTGTCCCAGGCTGCCCAGGGCAG
>NW_010417263.1:0-2310 GCF_000710305.1 Buceros rhinoceros silvestris | reverse complement strand
GTTGCAGTGCCCGTCGCTGGAGGGGTTTCCCAGCCGTGTGCAGGTGCTGCTGAGGGACAGGGGGCAGTGGGGACCTGGCGGTGCTGGGGAACGGGGGGACTCGAGGAGCTGGAAGGGCTTTTCCAACCCAAACGGTTCGGTGATTCCATGTGAGTGGGAAGAAGGGACTCGGCCCAGCCCACCCAGTCACAGCACACTGGCAGCACAGCTTCCCCACCAGCAGCGGCTGCCTTAAAGCAAGGAGTTTATGGAGTTTCAGAGTTTAAGGTCTAAGGCAGCTTAAAGCAAGGAGTTAAGCCATCAGTGAAATGTGTGAAAACTCTGCCCGTGTGCAGGACAGGTACCCAGGGCGGGCGGCGCTGGGGCAGGCAGCAGCGTGCTGCCGAGGCGGCCAGGGCAGCAGCTCGCCAGGACAGTGTCTCTTTTTCTCCCACAACGTGTTCTGCTCTCTTCTCCCCCGCGACCCGCAGTGCCCATGACCGTGCTGCGCTGTCGCAGAGGGGCTCGGCTCGGGGCTGCCGTCACTTTCTCCGCTCTTTTTGAAACGAGGCTTTTCCCAGCCATCAGTACCGTCACCAAGCTCTGCCTCCCACCCGCAGAAGCATTTAACGGTGGTACTTGCATGTAAGTAAAACAAGAGTCCATCTGTTTCTGCTAGAAACCAGTCGGTTCTGCGGAACCTTTGAAAACGGTCAGTTTTGATGTTTGCAGGGGAGGGGTTTTTTAATTACATTTTACAGCTCGGAAGAGGCCTCGTTGTCATGCGAACTGGGGGTGTGTTGGACAGGCTGGAGTTTGGAAAGGGGAAGAGTTACACAGCGCAGCTGCCTAACAGCTGGAAACGCTTCAACTCTCCAGCTGCTGCCCCGCGCGGTACCAGTAACAACTGCTGCAGTTGGATTTTTATTTAAAAATGTATTTAAATCAGTAAAAGCAAAGACAAGTTTACTGGTGATCTTGACCAACGAGCTTCTTTATTCTTGATCTTTTTATTATTTTACTTTTAAAAGCATTAAAGAATTAATTAGAAGAATTTAAAGCTCAGTTTAGGAGGGAAAAAAACCGCTATCAAGAATCTGGCACACGTCCTGCTGCATGATGCCCCTTGGGGCAGGAGGAAAAGCATCCCTGTACACTGGAAAAAAGCACAGAGGACTCACAACAGTGATCTAAAAATCAAACATCATTTTATTGTAGAATACCCCAAGGAGAGAAATTCTCTCTGCAGGTGCAGCCCTCGATTCGCTGTTACACATTCACCTTTGATTTCACAGAGCAGGGGTGAGTGTTGGCTCCTACACCGCCATTCCAACGGTTGAATTTAAAATTTCTGTCTCGAGGCAATACATTGGCAGAGCTCAGAGCATCGACAGAGGAGAGCACACGGCGAGAGCAAGCCCAGCTCGCCTCCCCGCTGCCCGGCACACCGTCCCCATCGCCACTCCCAGGGTGTGGTTTGGGTGTTGACCACCTGCCCCACGCTGGGCTGGGCTCTGGGTTCACGGCCTCAGCGGAGGCTGAAGCCGCTGTGGAAATGGGGCTGGTTTAGTCAACTGCCTTTCGAGCTCATACGTTACATGTCTTTGATGTGTGACAGTTCATTAGACGCTTGGAACGTGCAAGTGTGTGAGGTACAGGACAGCTCGTGTGTCTTCCCCGATCAGATGTTCCCAGTACAACTCCTCCTCCGCAGACAGGGTCCCCGCTGGGCTGCCGGTTAGGATCCACGCGTTTGCTGTGCCACCTTGAACCGCATGGAGAGGACGTCGCTTATCCCAGCCTCTATCTCGTCGTTGGCCTCCACAGACCCAACTCCTTTGGGAGACCCCGTCAGAATCAAGTCCCCTTCTTCCAGGGTGACTATTTCGCTGATGTAGCTGATCAGGTAAGGGATGGAGAAGATCATGGAGGAGGTCTCCCCCTCCTGCCTCAGCTTTCCGTTCACCTTGAGCCAGATCTTCAGCTTGTGAGGGTCTGGGATCTTTTCCTTGGGCACGAAGTCACTGACCGGGCAGGACGAACTGAAGCCCTTGGCCAGGGTCCACGGCAGCCCCTTCTTCTTGCACTCCTCCTGGGTGTCCCTGGCCGTCATGTCGAGGCAGAGGGCATAACCCGCCACGTGCTCCATGGCGGCCTCCTGGGACACGGCCCGGGCCCTCCTCCCGATCACCACCCCCAGCTCCACTTCGTGGTGCAGGTTGCGGCTGTAGTAGGGCCGCAGGATGGGCGAGCCTTCGCGCACGTAGGCCGAGGAAGGCTTGAGGAAGAAGAGGGGCTCCCGAGGCAGCGCGCTCCCCATCTCCTTGGCGT
>NW_010417262.1:0-395 GCF_000710305.1 Buceros rhinoceros silvestris | reverse complement strand
TTAATTGAGATTTGTTAATATTCATCGAGGGGCTAATCAATATGCAAATGAGTTAATTGATATTCAGAGAGGTTAATTAACTGCCCCAGGGTCATTAATCACCCCCTAGGAGGGTGACACTGCTGTTATGTGGTGGCCAATCAATTAATTAGGGCTCATTAATATTCACAGAGGGACTAATCGATATGCAAACAAGTTAATTAATATTCAAAAAGACTAATTAATATTCATGGAGTAATTAGCCGCCCTTGGATCATTAGTTGCCCCCTTGGGGGGGTGACGACACTGTGACACTGCTATGGGGCGACCAATCAATTAATTAACGCCTATCAATATTCATATAAAGTTAATTAATATGCAAACGAGGCAATTAATATTCGCATTGGGTTAATTAG
>NW_010417261.1:1419-11505 GCF_000710305.1 Buceros rhinoceros silvestris | reverse complement strand
CTTGAAAACTGTGTCCCGTTTTGGTCCCCTCTACAAGCATGGCAGTGAGGTGCTGGAGCATGTCCAGAGAAGGCTAACAATGCTAGTGTAATGTCTAGAGAACAAGTCCTGTGAGGAGCAGCTGAGTCAACTGGGGTTGTTTAGTTTGGAGAAAAGGAGGCTCAGGGGAGATCTTATTCTTTACACCTTCCTGAAAGAAGGTTGCAGTGAGATGGAGTTTGGTCTGTTCTCTTAAGCAACAAGAGATAGAATGAGAGGAAGTTGCCTCAAGTTGTGCCAGGGGAGATTCAGTTTGGATATTAGAGAAATTTCTTTATAGAGAGAGTTGTGAAGCGCTGGAACAGTCTGCCCAGGAGAGTTCTTGTATCAGTTTCTCTGGAGGTATTTAAAAGTCATATAGCTGTGGTGGTTCAGCAATGAACTGGCAGTGCTGGTTAATGGTTCGACTCTGTGATCTCAAAGGTCTCTCCCAATGAAAACGATTCTGTGATAATCTCTGGGTATACAGGCAGGGAAAGATGGTGTGATTCTACAGACATCAGCATTTCATGGATTTGTTTCATGAATTACTGACTTTGCTTCACCTGCCAGTAACAAGTCTTTCCTGATTTACTTTGTTTTAACCTGCGTCTTTATTGTCTTTTTGTTTTGTTTCCTTCTTTCTCTTACTTTTCATCCAGAACATCTTTGTTTCCCTATATTTTCAACTTGTTTGAAATAGTTAGAAAACCAGACTACAGTGTATTTTCTCTTCAAAATAGATGTCTTATTGTTCGGTTTCATGGTAGTAAGCTCTGTATTCTGTATGGGGAGTTGGACTGAAGGCAAATTCCCCAGCTGTAGTTAGTAGTGGTTGGTAATGTTGTCAGTTTGCCAGCTAGCATACTGTACACTTGTTTTTCATAGAGAAATAAAGGAATTGTTTTTAAAGAGCACAAATATGTTTGCTATTGGTTTTCACTATCAGGCGAGTTTTCACTAAAATTTTGGAAAAATACCATCCTTCCACACACATACTTTCCTCATAAAATGCATTCAAACAAACAAACAAACAAGATACTTAAACAATAGAAGATTGTTCATATTGTGTAACAATGTAAATCAGGAGAGTAAAATAAAAGTGGAAGTGAAGGTTATAACCATGACTTACTGCTTACTGTCAGATTAGACACATCTTCAGGAGTAAAAATTGTTTCAATTTTCTTCCCAGACTTACTTTATTTATTTCCTAGCTAATGCTGAAGTCTTCTAGGCATAGTTCAATTCATATTCCTAGAATAAAAACCTTGTGAAGACTCTCTGCTTCTTTGACTTCCTGACCTTCTTTTTGTGTTATTTTTATAATATTTATCTTTCCAGCCCTCTATGTCACTCCTCTGTCTTTTTTTGTATTCCCAGGTATTCTTAATCCAAACTAGTCACAGACACTCTCATTACTGGCTTGTAAAGTTATTCCTCAGACTTAGTGATAAGGACAACATCAACAGCATATCTGACAAAACAGCATTTGCTTTCTCTAATTTGAATTCCTCTAGTGTAACTTATCCAGATAAACGTGTGTTAACATTTCAGTGTAAATCCTGAACGGATGTAGAGGCATAAAGCAGCCCTGCTGAAATCCATCCTGGATGTCAAACCTCCTTGGCGTTTCTTTTGTTGTTGCAACTACTGCTTCCTGATCACATGAAAGTCAGGGCAGTGAATGACCACATTTAAAAAATGTTAATTGACTGCAGATTTGTCTAATAATTCACCCTCCAGGACTGCCGTTCTTGGCAGGCCCCGGCCGCCCCGTGCCCGGGTCTGTGATGTCCGGAGGTAGAGCAGCGACTCTTTCACGGGCACCCCCTTGTCGTGGGGAAGGAGCTTGCATGCCCTTGTGAGGTTGAGAGCTGTGCTGGTGGTGGCATGTGCCTCCGGTGGGGTCTCCCAAGCCAGACGGGTCTTGGCTGAAGGGTCAGACAAAGTGTGTCCACGGGCAGGATGGGCTCACCAGCCTTCGGGCAGCCATCCTAGGAGAAGGACATCTCGGACCCCAAACCCGGGCAGATGGAGCTCGTTTAGCCTTGTAAGGCATCCATCATCTAGGAGAAGGATACTCTAACCAAACCTACGACCTGAGGACTTCGCTGTCAGCGTCCAAGCTCGCTAGGCCCTGGCAGATGAACCTCAGGTGTAAAGGGTGGAGCCAGATCCGCGCACGCTGGTGCCTCACCTGAAAAATCCACCGCGCAGGCCCAAAGGGTGCACTCATCGCTTGCAGTGAGCGTGGGAAAACACCCTTCCCGGATCCTCGTTCACGAAGCCAAGCCATGATGATGATCATGTCTAATAATTAAGTGGCAAAGTTTGTAGTTTACTTCATATAATACACAGTTGTTTCTTTGTTGCATCCATTTCCCTCTTCTTACTACTAATTAAACATATCATCTGACTTCTGTTATTTTACAAGAATTTATTGAGTTAAAATATTTCATGGAATTAAGGATGTAGATTCCACAGGACCTCCCAGTTTTACCTGTTACTTATCTTCACCTCTTCTTATCAATCAAAATCTGTAGTGATAGAATCACTTATATTTGCATCATATATAGCCCAGTCAAGAGAAAGACAACCAATGTGTTTGACATGACTTGTGTTCCTGGAAACCATACTTGTTGTCATTATTATACCATTATATTTTTTTGTGATAAAGTCACTCTTCCATTATTTTGTGTGTGATCCGAACCAGGCTGAAGGGTTTACTGTTCTCTAAGGAGAATGCTTTTAGATACTGAAACAAAATTTGAAATACACCAATCTTTTTTGGAATGTGTTATTGAAATCATCTTGATTATTTTATTTCATAAATCATTTATCTGGGATTTGAGTTTGATAATTTTTACAGTATGACTGACTTGGCTTTGCATGTGTGTACTATCACTCTAGCCTGTGCTCCACCAAAAGGAACTTTCACCAGGGTTTATTCCCCTTTATGCCTCACTCCTACATCACAAAAATGAGAAATATTTGCAGAGTTATGGGGTTTTGTAATTCTGGTGCAATCTTTCATTCAGATGATCAGAATTAGTAGTAGCAAGAAAGTTTTCTACTTTCCAGTTTATTTCTCACTCTCCTGTTTTAGTGGCAGAGCTGTTAAAAAGTGTTTCAGCATACATGTCTCTGAGAATTAGTTGTATCTCCTGTTGGATAAATATACAGAGGTTTTTCTGCTAGGGGAGTGGTTTTTATTTTTTTTTTTTCCCAGAATGCTTTTACTAAGCCACAGAATTCTCTTTTCAATCCTACAGGCATGTTTTCAAACATATATTTAAAAAACAACTACATTGGCAAAAAGTACTTCAAATGTCTGTAGCAGCAGAAAGGAATGCAGGGATAGCACAAATCTTTGGGATATACTAAGACTTAGAATTTACTTGTGACTTTATTTTACTATAACAAATAATGTCAATATATGCCCAACTGACTTGTTATTTCTGAAGTCTATCCTGCAGTTTCTGGAAGTGATGTCTGCCTGATTATGTCTGGAGCACGTCTGTCATTTTTGTCTGCACTGGTTCCAAACAATATTATGATCTCTGTGATTATAAGCAGTAAACAGAGCAACTGTTGACATAAGGAACTGCTGATTTTCTGAGAGAAAAAGCATTTCTTTCAGGTTTAGCTCAGGGATCTGACCACCTAAAGGGACACTTTTCCTTCACATCATGAATAAAATTAAAATAAGATTATGATACTTTTTTATCAAATAAGTTGAAACTAAAAATCTTTTTTTTTACCTCTGAGTTAACAGATTAGGAGAAATAATGTTATTGCCTACTACTAGTAGGGTGTTGGAAAAGATTTGGGTGAAGTGAAAACCGAGGGGAAAACCTCAGTATCCGAAAGAGGGACATTGAGAAAATACATACAACCCCGGTTTCCATTGTTGTAAGCCAGGATACCAATTAGACAATTTAGACACTGATGCTTGTCAAGTATGTAGCACAGAAAATAAATTACAGCTGTGTTCATTTGGTTTGTTTTATAGACATGTGATTTTCCAACAACAGTTGTATTTTTGACATCCTACAGTTTTATGGACTCTCTAGGTTGAAATTTTGTGAATGGGAGAGTTTGTTTTAACTGCATATTTACTATTATTATTTTAGGTTTTTATCTCATACATATAACCTCAAATGTATGTATAAATTCATGTGTATATGATTTTATTTGAAAATGATATCTTTCTGTGCTGTTCTCATGCTTGCTTAGCTTAATAAAACAGGTCACATTTAAATACACGTCAAGAAGTAGTAAATTTTGAAAGATAAGCTGCAAAGATGCTCTACAGATGACTGCAATGGTAAGACTGATATTGCAGGCTCTTTTGTTTTGTGGGGAGTTCTGCATGGGTTTGTTCGTTTATTTACACATCAGCATGTTACTGGTTTTTGGAATCTGCATTATTTCAACTGCAAACAAGTTTGTGATCCAAATGCCATAGACTGTAAGAAAAGCATGTTTATACTGTCTGTCATCAGTTGCTTTTTAAGTAAATTCTTTATTCTTCATATGTCCTGAGAAAAAAACAGCTCATGATTATTGAAGAGATCATCAGTATATATACATGGGTCTTTCTGAAGCTTCCGGTGTCTATAGCAAGACCAGAAAAATGAGAAGGCCAAAGACCATCTCTAAGTCACTGATAGACCACTGTGTGATGACTGCATTTCGTGATGCACTGTGGAAATTTTTGAGACTGGAACTCCACTGCCATGGAAACACATTTCCAGTTTTATGTAATTTTCTTGCTAAAATAAATTTAAAAAATGGAGTTCAAACCTATTAATATTAGGCAATTAATTACTAGTTTGGCTGAAATGTATAAACATCAAAAAAGATTAAAACCTTTACCACCTAAAGGTTTTGAAAGGAAATGTTCGGTTAGCTTTGCGGTCTCAAAGTAATAGCATACTATAAATTTCTAAACAAAATGCTGCATTGAAATTCCATTTGAATGGTTAATACCACAGTATTAAATAATCCCCAGTCTGAAGCTACTGTTGAGACTGCATCTGCAATGCTATTGAAGGATGTCTTTCAAAAAGATTGCTGGTGAGGGTGGAGAACAATTTTTGCTTCTGTAAAACTTTGCAGTGGAAACATTCTACAATGGAAACATTCCAGTATGATTCATGGCAGTGACTTCAATATAAAAAAGATGAAAATTGCAACTAGAAGCCAGTTTGATTCACACAGTTGTTTAAATATGCACTAATTAACCACAATGCAAAATTTGAGACTTATGAGACTTCAAATCAGTTGTTCCCTTGAGAGATAAAAAGTTGTATGTAGACTGTGCAATCTTGGACAGAGAGCATAGTGTCATTGAAGTCTGAGAGTATTGTTCCAGAAGCACAAGATTTCTCCGGTAAATGGCAGAGGAATTTTCACCCTGAATCAGATTAGTTCCTGTCAAGGTCAGTGATCTCTGTAAGAGGCTAAGTGACTTTGCAAGTGGCTGCATATCTAGTTCGTAAGAGAAAATCATTAGTAAGTGATTGTCAATGTATTGACACCATGGGAAAATACTTCCTCTTGTTACAGAACACCTTATTCCTGGAGGTTTTTTGTTCGTATTTCTTAACATTTTGTCCCTTAATTGCAGTTTATTTTTAATTTTTAGTGTTGTAATTCAGGATATTGTTTCCCTAGATCTGTTTATAGGATAAGGACAATCATAATTCTGTAGTTTTCACTTCTACCCATAACTGACTTCACAAATAAGTAGATATTTTACAACAGACTGAATTAATATATTTTAAAATTTTTGAAATGGAAAAGATGTCAAAGAGTTCTCTAGGCATTTTTGTGACAGATTGTTTTGAATGATGTAAATTAACCCAGATTTAATTAAAAGTTCTATGCAGGTTTTAAAAAACTGAAGTTGGATAGTAATCAGTTTGTATTAGGATGTGTAAAATAATTTTTTTAATGCAATAATTTTTTAATGAATTCTGAATCATCGTATTAGGAAAGTGATGTGAAATAACATTATGAATGATGTCGAATTATATGACTTCTGAAAGTTATTTTGAAATGAATGTGAATATGGAAGTTCAGATCACTTAAGCATCACTCTTTCTGACTTTTTCAGAGGACTTTATTACACATTTGGCTATCTACATGCTATCTACTTATGAAAGTATTAAAACCACAAAAATTAACTTTAACATTTTAGTTTTCTATAATAGGCTTTAGATCAGGCCCTACCTCTTCAGAATAAAAACCTACAAATTAAAATAAAATAAATAAGAATGTAATACAATTGTATGAATTTTGTAAATTTTCTTTTTAATTAAAAAAAAAAAAAGTAAATTAAAAAGCCCGAAACTAATTTCTTCAATGAAATATCAACTGTTTACTGTTGGACTATAAATAAGACTTCAAAGAACAAGTAATGTTGTAACAAATAAAGCTTCAAAACCTGTGAAACAATGCATATTTCATATCACACAGGTAACTGCTACTCTCTATTAAGGACTTTGCCGTAGAATCAGTGACTTTCATGTCCGCTGTTGAGTTTCTAATGCCGTGAGAAATGTCCTAATGTGATAAAAGTCGTATAGTGTTAGTGACTTTCTATCATGTTGGTGAAATTATTTTTTATTGTATTAACAAAAATAGAATTCCAATTGCCATAGCAACTAGCCAAAGTGACAAAAAAAGGTTCTTATAAAAATCAATTGACAACTGTATATAGATAGTCAATTCAGTATGACTCTCCTCTCCTTACCCCTACCTACACTTTTGGGGCTTTGTTTGGTTTTGGTTTTCTGAAGCACTCATTCATATCTTATTTTGTGGAAGTCAGTGTCCCCTGGAATAATATCTGTACATGAATTTATTTTATTTAGTGAATAAAATGTGTATCTTGAGTGAGTGTTAATCATGGGCTAGTATGACAATGAAAAATACAGTGCCAGTTTAAAAAAACTAGAAAAAATATAAAATTGTTTGAATAAATCAGCTGTAAAATATTATTAGCTTCCTTTCTAAACATTTGGCTTGATTCAGCTCTTACGTGAATGGGAAGCTCTTGTTTGTGGCAAGCATAACTGACTGATACGGGGTTTTGTTTAGGATGTAAACAGTATGTTGGTTACGTAAGAAACAAGAAAGAATATCACTCTATAAAAAAGTATAACAAATATTGAAGGAAATACATCAGAGCACAGAATCTCATGTGTTCTTTGTAGCATAATTAATCAGCATCTATTCAACTGTAATGGATGGGTAACATTGACATTCATATAGGGAACACATAATTTAAAAAATGAAGCTGTCCGACAGAGGAAAGTTTTGCTCAAGATTCTTTTTCTCCAGCATGTCACCATAGTGTGCAATAGAAGTTCTGAATTGCCCACTCTGTTGGACTTCTGTTATACTGAACTTTATTTTGAAATGAAGAAGAGCTCATGAAGTGCACATGTTCAGTGACAGCTGTCATATCACACAACATTCTATAACAAAAATCCTGATTTCACTTACCTAGATTAGGTTAATACTGTCTGAGTTCATGTATGTACAAGGATCTTGGTATGTGTAAACATATGGATAATGTATGTTTACTAATATACATTCTTTCAGACTTTGGCTTCTTACTGGTTGTTTTGGCTGAGAATCTACCTCTATCAGCTACCAGCTGGAACCCTCTGTTACTCAGAAAGTTCCAAACTCTTGCTCATACTAGCTCAAAACTACTTGGAAGTGTTAAGGAAAGAACACCTCCTGGGTTGTCAGAAATCAGTTTCCATCCAGTTAGGACAATGAGAACATTGCAAAATTTGAGAATATGGTGTAAAATTGTGTGTTTTTTCATACATTCTGATATCACAGCATTATTCTAAAAATTCTACAGTTTGTTGTGTTGAAAAAGAGATATGGTCCAGCTCCAGCTCATTAGACAGTATTTATGAATTGGATTTTATGAATGGAAAGGAAAAACCTGCCATAATAATGAGCTCAGATATTTTAATACTCTCATTTCTATGTAGCTTTCCATTGTCAGCCCTAGCGGGTTTTGTTGAGATGCTTTTTGCTCCATTGTAATGGTCACCCAGAGGTCCTTTGATTCCTGTTCTTCATTCTTTTTCATCCTGAAATTTTCCACCAAGTGATCTTTTTTCCAGTTTGCTAACACCTTTCTCTCTTATGTGCTTTTACACATGCATATACCTCACTCCTTCTGTTGCCTTTATCATAGTCTTGCTTTGTATGCCCTTCTTGAGCTTTCTGTCCTTGAAACATTTTGCAAGACCCTCACAAGTCCTGCTAGCCTAACAGCCTCGTATAGATTACTTGGCATTCTCCAGTAATACTGTTACACTCCATCTCTTTCTCTTGTTGCACTTTGGTTGTTGGATTTCGAAGAGAAGGAGCTGTGACAAGTTTCTTTAAGACATTTTTCTTTACACTTATAAATTATAAAGAACATGGTTCCATGAAGCATTAGAAATTAATTGCTGTAATGCCTGTGTGTTAAATTCTACAATATGTTTTTTCAGTGTCTTCTGACAGCATGAATAAATCTCATCTTATATATAACAGGCATTATTTGGCAAGTCACGTTTCCTACAATGAAGTGCCAGTATGCTGGTGTTATTTGTGGATGCTGTAAATATTTATCTTGAATCTGAAATTGCTGATATCCATAGAAAAATTTAAGTAGTAGATTTTTTCTCTAAATCAGAAGTAGTGTGTAATTCTACTGTCATTATGTATATCTGTGTTTTTCTCAGGTGTCTCCTTTAGAAGTAGTGTCATGCAAAGTAATAGTTCTGTTATTATCAGAGGTCTTGAGTAGTGCAGAGCAGAACCAGAAATTACTGACCGAGAATAACTTTACAACCTCCACCTTCTAAACCTTCATCTTGTTAATATTTTGTAAACTACTATTAAACCAATGCAAGCCTTTCTTCTCACATTGCATTTTAACAATGCTCAGAAGGCAAAAAGTATTTGTGAATCTGAATATGGAAACTTTAAATTAGTATTAGTGATATAATGGCTGACAGCTATAGTTCTGTGAAATAAGGAGTAATAGATCTTGTGTCAGAAAGCAAGCAAGCATTAGCCACTGTCTCTTTAGTATGTAACAACACTATAGTTATTTTTAAGAAACAAAAATGAGTTTTAATGGATTCAGGAATCTTCATATTCTCTGAGCCTAGACACATGAAGGTGGCTATTACATCTTCAGTGCTTCTCTTATTTGCTGATAGCACAATGTTGTTTTATTAATGACAATATCTACTGCAAGAGAGACATGTAGGAGGGCAATATGAGATGTAGGAGCTAATTAATGCAATTCTTAATATGTGTATTAAGAATTAAATTAATATTTATATCCATAAATTGCATATGGATAGTGAATTTTGTCAGTATACCTCAGTAATGACAGTCCCATGAACTTGTAAGCAAGTCCATGATAAACTCTAAAGAAACTAATCAAGAGAAAAGGACATTCTTGAAGCAATTTACTTTTTGATCTGCAGAATTTTGTTTTTACTTCCAACAGAATGGAAAAGAAAGGTGTCTGACCAAACAGAAGGTGGTGTACAAATAATAGAGTTCTCTTCTGAATTTGTGAGAGTAGTTGCTCAAAAACAAAACGTCATTTGATGCATTTGTGAGTTCTTTTGTAAAGTCTTACATCTTATTTCTTAGTGATTTTGTTAAAATAGGTGGTAAAACCTGCTATAGGTCTGTGGTGAAGACAGAAGAGAAGAAGAAAAGAAAAGAAGAGCATTGCAGCTGTATCAACAGATGTATCAGCACTGTATCAACCCAGAAACAAACGTAAGCTATCTGGTAGGAACAGACCCAGGAATAAACAGAACATTTCTTGTATCAGGTGAAGCACTTTGCAAACATGACATTTCCAGGCACAAATAAAGTCATTAGTCCCTTCTCATTGCTTATATCTACTGCTTTTAGCATATAAATATCCTGATAATGCCAAAAAGCTCCTGCATTTGTTGTGTAAGTTTTCAGTAGCTCCTTCAATCTGAGTCATCAGTGCTGTTAGTTTCTGACTTTCCC
>NW_010417261.1:0-1328 GCF_000710305.1 Buceros rhinoceros silvestris | reverse complement strand
CTACAGATGTTGCCTTCCACCTGAGTTTGGAAGTAGGATAGGCCACATGTATATGAGATCTGGTGTTTTTAAACAGATAACACACACGTACTTTCTGGAACCGGTAGCTTGTCACTAATTGCATAGCTTTCTGTGGAGAAAAAGCCCTAAATGAAATTGGTAAAATATATCATTAACAAAAATCCTTTGACTTGTGAAATACTTGCACACATTTCCTGATGCATTTTTTCCGGTTATAAAGCGAAGGATCTCACTTGGTCCAGCAGTGGTTTATCAGGTTTAATTTGTTCCCAGACTGTTGTCCCTCTGGCAACATACCAGCTGTTTGCACTTGCCATCTGAATTAAAAAGGTAAGGAATTAGGTTTTTGTTGCGGGATTCACTGTACCACTGCAGAGCAGAGTTTTAGTGGTACAAAGGTCATTTAGAGGTCTTTGTGAGAAAGATGACAAATGAGAGGCATCACCAACAGCCTGAAGCTCTATGGAGCAGTACTATGCACTTATTGGCGAGAATGGTGCTAGAGATACCCAACAGAGGAGGTTGTCCTCTGCTCCTTCCCATCTCCATTGCCTCCCAGCAAGGAGGATTGCCACAAATAAACTCACTATTCAGGGAAAGGGAAAAAAATACACTAATGGCCAGTGGCTCCAAAACATAGCACCCTGGTTTACTGCTACAGGGTCTTCCCACCACTGCATACAAGCACTTTTATGGGAAGTGAACTACCACAAGCGCCCTAGCAGAGTTAAATCAGATTCCAAATTTGAAAGAAAATCTGTATCTTTCAGGACACTGAAGAGGTAAATACCATGCTCTTTCAAGTCACAGTTCTGAAAAAATGGAAGAAGAATTAAGAAAAATGAAGGAATTTTTAAAAAATGAATCCAGATAGAAATACAATTTAAGAATATTTATTACATGTATTATACCTTTCAAGGCCTACTGCAGTTTTAGATGTGTAAGATGGTCTTGTAATATTTGCAATAACTACTGGCATATATTTGTTTCATCTTAAAACTTTTCATTTTCTTATCTAAATAAACACTTAGGGATATAAATGCAAATGTTTTTACAATAAATGTGAAAGCCACTGACAGGCCTACAGTCTGAGTTGACTCTGTGTAAGCTAGGGATATAAAGCTGCCACAAATCATGCTTATAGACTATGCAAGCAAAATGATCAAGTGAGCTCTTGTAATGTTAGAAAGGCATGAAGAACAACTATCATAACCAAATTTCTCTCCCAGTCGGGGAATCTTTATCTGCTTTCTGTTGCCTTCAAAAAAGTACTATTAGCCCTGTCCTGAGTCCAACATGATGGAACT
>NW_010417260.1:50857-57730 GCF_000710305.1 Buceros rhinoceros silvestris | reverse complement strand
GGCCCAAGTCCCGGGGGAGCCCAGTCAGTGCCCAGAGGAGGCAGCTCCTGCAGTGATCTCGTACTTGCCCGGACAGGGAAGGCCCTGGGTGAATACGGAATCACCTGCTGCTCCGGACAATTGCTCGGCTCAAACCTACTCCCCTCACATCCCCTGGTCCCCTCTCACGCCACTGTCCTTTCTATTCTGCCCCGCCAAGGTGACGAGGGAGTTCCTCTGCCCCAGGGCCAGCACTCCCGTAGCCAGGAGGCTGCAAAGGCAGCCTTGCCAGGTCCCTGCAGCCCAGCTGGGCACAGGAAAGCATGCCAGGGACATCAGCCAACTGCTCATGTTTTATTTTTTGCAATCTTGTAAATAAAACTCAGCCAGACAAGAGCCCTGGGGGCCCAGCCGGAAACAGTCCAGTCCCCATCATCTGAGAGTGTCTGCTCTACGTGACTCACAGCTCAGTCTGGCACGAGCAAAAATACACAGGGCGCTGCAGTTCGCAGAACGCTGCACGGTGGGTATGTTAGATTGTCAACAAAAAAAGCAGCAGCCACTACCTAGACACTCTGAGGGCAGAGTTGAGACCTGGAAAGTTAGTATTCCTCCACCAAGTCTCAGCTCATCAGCTGCAGCATCCCTCAGCAAACACACCGTGGCATACACTGTGCAGACAAGCTCCCTGTCTTCCAGAGATGGCACACTCGGGCAGACTAGTGCAACCACTGCTCTCAGTTACCCAAATCAACCCAGCTGATCTCAACAGCACTTCTCCGGCTTTATGGTGGTGCAACCAGCTGCTCACGACAGACCACTTCAGGAGCACCTTACTGCTTCATCCAGAGCATCAGCAGCCAGATCCACACCACATAACTGCAGGACCTTATTAGCAAAATAGGCGTAAGTAACCCCCACAATCTAAATCAAACCACATCTGGAATCATGTGTCTGCAGTTACTGATTCAGTAGCCATTAGGATTCAAGGGTCTCAAAACCCTTTAGGAATCCCAAGTTCCCTTCCATCTATATTGCACAAATACAAGTAGTGGAAATCCATCTGTTCCAAACTCTTTTGGGAGAGCAATCCCAGAATTTAGAGCAAGTCAGTATCTTTACCTCTGTTTTACCCGCAGGGAAGCCAAGGCACCGCACACCAGCAGTGGCATCTGTGGTAGAACCAAACAGCACCCAGGCAGCTGGGCAAAGCCATCAGCCCAGGCCCGGTGGGACAGATGGATCTTTCAATGGGCCATTAAGTAATTTGTCACGAATGCCAAAGTGCTGCTGAGAGAAAGAAAAGCCTGGAGTTGCAGGGAGGATTGTGGCAACTGAGATCCACGGGCAGAACGGCCATCAACACCTGCCCGCGCCTCAGCCTCTCGCTGCCCGCGACGGTGAAGTCCAAGTCCAAGGAGAATGCCATACCACACTCCTAGGTGGTGCTGTCAGGAGACACACACAGAATTCACGCTCTGATGTGGAGTACGAAATAGATAAAGAGTTATGGTTTGCACTTTGCTGTGGCACCTCTTTACCTGTTTTCCCTGTTAACCAGACAGGAGGGGGGTGGTAAGAGAATTTCAAGCTGACTTTGCCCGAGATGGTAATGAACAGCAAGCAGATCTTTCTCACTGAAGTGACTCCGATCTTGGCTCCTCTCTCCGTCAGGAACTCATGTCAAAGGAAGGTCTGTCCCACTTCTACCAGCACACGTTGTCTTAGGTCCCACTGTTAAAACACTTCAGTTCTTGCCACCTTTGCGCTCACGAGCCCAACCGCACAAGTCCTCCGCAATTTTTCCCTTCTCCTTTATGTTCCTATTTCTCATTCCATCTGACACACCTGCTTAAAAACCAAATGGGGGCCTAGCACCCCAGAACAATACATTTCAAATAAGCATATAAAAGACCTTTTATTGACACGAATAAAATTGATTTGGACCATTACTTTGTAGCTGCTTCCCACAGAAAAAGCCTCTTAAAGGCAGCCTGAGGCGGAGAAGCAACATTTACATTTAGATGAAGGCATTTCTGTCACAGCACCTCCCAACAGTTTCTGGCCCCAGGTATTGTCTCCACAAGAAATTAGTAACATCAATGAGCTTTGCTTTAAATAACGCAGAAGGAAAAGGAAGAAATATTTCTACAGTCCCACTGCAAGTGTACTGCAGCCTGGAATCACATCACCTGTAGCAACGCGATGTCAGCAGGTGGAAGGAGCATAGTACCATCACAGCGGGGAGAAACAGCAGAGAGCTCGTGTCTGGAAACTGCTGTTCCCAGTACAAACCCTGTCAGAACACCCTGCTTTGTGTGTACCCAACAGTCGCAGAGGGTTCTATCACCAGACTACAAAGATCCCTCACGCACTGACAACGGTCTGGATTCCGTGCTGCTGTGAAACGCGGTAGCACTGCCACAATTTTACAGCGTGAAGGCTTCACCTGCCGCCTTTACTCAGTTCATCACGCTCTGACTCTTCCAGACACCTGACAAATGACACGCACGGTACATTGCTGCAGTCCTGACAGAGTGGGAGCGCCTGGCAAAGGGACCTGTTCTAATGGTTTTTCCTCAGTGAGCGCAGATCTGCCAAGGATTTTTCACTGCCCTTGGCATCCCTGTCGCCAGCCACCACAGAAATGCCAGTGAACAACTGACCTGCCATTTTTGCTGCTGTTGCTGCAAAGCTTGTCTGTGCCAGGAATTTGTCCTGTTTCAGCAACATGCAATAGTTACAAGAGTAAAAGCAACAGATGCCAGTATAACCATAAAATGATGTTTCGCTGTCTTATCTCTAGTACAGGAGTAAGCATCTTACTTCCCTTCCCCAGCTGACTGATTGCAAGTGCTTCCATCTCCCTAATCCAGATCGGACACAGTAAAACTCAGCCCAGACCAGGCTTTAATACAGCAGTTTGACAACAGGTGAGGGACAAGCAGACTGCAAACCCTCTAGGTCCAGAACATTCTTCTGCAGAGCCAAAAAAGCGGATCAAACGGGGGCAAGAAAGAAAAAACCTCGTTAAGAGTTTCAAGTGAAAAAAAGATGTGCTGCAGATTCCGAGACAGGATATAGTCAGGGGATTATTTAAGTTCTGTCATCTGAATGAGTTAGTACTCACAGCTCAGTGCCACCCCAGGGATCAAAGTCTGCTCAGATTCCAAGTCTAAGGTCAACTCAGACCAAGTTACAACCTACTCAAATGCAGACAAAGCTTCCCCACGTGCTGCGGCAGCTGTAGAGAACCTGCTGGCTGCTGTCCTGACAGCCTGCCTTCACCTGCAGGGACCCTGTTTGCCAGCCAGACCCTGCACGTGAGGGAATGTTCAATTAAACGTGGTTTTATTAAAGCAGTGAGACACTTCACAGTGCCGCTCTATCACCTGGCACTTTACAGACATTTCAGTCCTGTGTCACAAGGCTCTTCCTGTCTCCTGCCCTCAAACGATGGCAGAGGAACGTTTGGAACACACGAAGGCCTTGCTGGCAGATACACTGGACATCGAGCAATTTCGTCCACTGCAAGATTTAGGGCTGAGTGGACCCTTTCACACAAAAAAACAGGAGCACCCAGAGAATTCCACGTATTTCCAAACAGACACTCTGACTGTTCAGTAATTCCCTCTGTTGATCCTCTCCCCCTGCTTCCAGCAAGTTGTCACAGATTCTCTCTTGATGACAAACTCCCTGGATTATGACATGCTGAAGCTCACTGGAGCTTCTTCGGGAACCTGGGTAGTGTGACCCTTTACTACTGAGCATCCTCCTGTGCTGCTTAAAATTCTGCTATTGGTATGTTTTATTCACTACTAAACACAAAGCATTAAGTTGTGAAGGAGCAGACTAGAAAGAAACCAGAAGAACAGAACAGTGACACTTAGATGGTAATAAAACAATCCAACTTACAGGGAAGAAAAACCCCCAGGAAGCTGCGGCTGCTCTGAAAGCGTATTCAAGCAGGCTACCAGGCGGAGAACACTGGATCCCGTGTCACTGCCCAGATGCTGTAATTAGGGCTCATTCAAACAAGCTGCAATGGCAGAGAATTTCCATCTGCAGATTTGACTAACAGCCTGTTCCAGCAAAACCAAGACCTCGGGCAAAGTGAAATACAACTCCACTGACATCACGCACAGCTACTTTCCAAAGCCAGTACATTAATTTATTCCGTAATTTCTCTCCCATACACACGTTCCCTGGTGCAGGAAACTCAGCCTTGCAGCTACAACGAGAGACAGGAGTGGTCCTAAGCTAAGTCCCAACTTTGCAGAGCACGCTTCTTTCTGGTGACATTGCCACAGGTAAGGACGTTGGACGAGCACTTGAAGAGCTAACAAATAATGAAGCGGAACGGCAACAGGATTCAGAAACTGAGAAGACCCAAAGTCATGCAGAAAGACCGATTGCTTGAATCTTTTCTGGGTCTTTCACGCTGAGAACTGTACTTCGGAGTTACCCAAGAGTGCTTCGGTGTAAGGGAAAGCACATGACTTCATTAATGTTCACGATCAATAAAATTATGCGTACACTGAAGCTGGGCTTGATCAGTGCCCTAAAATTTACAGACTTTGACTTTCAAAACCTGAGGGATGTGCCAGCAGTGGACCTATAAGATCCTGTCCCGGCTGTGACTGCTACCTGCCAAGTGTCCTCCACGCACTAAGTGCTATTTTTCACAGAAGCTGAATTTGCAGCGATGAGCATTTATACAGAACAGAAAATAGCCTGGCTAAACCATCCTCTTGGGATTGGTGGTTTGCATTACGTTGTTTTGAACTTTTGCTCCAGTTTGTTTTTGCAAAGTCAACACCATGAGAAAAGCCAGGCCCTGCAGTACAGGACCGAGGCGAGCAGAACCGCCCTTTGCCACTGGACACTCAGGGCACCCACGCAGCTCTTCCCGCCAGCACCACACACCGCGTCTTTCTGACGCGCTTCGGGTGACGACCTACCCTGGCAGAGGACCCAACAGAACACCAGCGTGGCTGTCTCAAGCTTACCTGTCTCCTCAGCGAGAAGGGAGGAAGATCCTCTGGGACTGTCACCGCAGGTGACTGAGACACACAGGAGAGCACTGGTCGCAGCAACGTGGACGTACCTGAGCAACAGAACATGCCCCTGGGTTGCAAGGGCTGCCTCAGGGACCGGAGATTTCCAGGTGGAGCACAGAGCTCCTCTGGGCAGTGAGAGGCACTGCTGGGAGGGGCAGGGGACAGCGTACCCCAAGGTGTGTGCCTCCCTTGGCTAGCGAACAGGCACAGCTGCTCTCAGGTGTGGGGCTGTGCCCCACAGGGGCTCCCTCAGCACCTGCCAGAACCTTCTGGATCCCCCAGCAGCCCCTGCCCAGCTGGGGCCCCTCAGCCCACACCTGGGGACCCCAGCGCAGCCCAGCTGCTCCCCATTAGTGCTCATCAACCAAAGGGCCTTTAGGATCTTGAGAGACCAAACCCACTGCACAGGCACTGCTACAACCACACCGAGCTCACCAGCAGCAGTGCAGGAGCTGCCTTTGATCCTGTCCAAAGGACAAAAACATTTCTGAGCAAACCCCCTCGCTCCACCTTTTCTCCTTGTACCTACGTGAACGGAAGCTGTAAAGAGCTGCTACCTGTGGCGTGGGAGGGACTCAAACCCTGCAGCCTGCGCAGCGTCCTACAGCTGACATGATGCTACCAAGTGCGGATAAAGCTGTGGGAGATGCTTTCCCGCCTTCCCCCTCCCAGTGGGGAGGCACCGGGAACACAAGACCACTACCGCAACTGGAAGTATACTGGTCAATTTATGCACCCGTGTTGCTATCATTCTAGCAGAAATTAGAACTGCGAAAAATATGCTACTCTCTCTGGGAAACTTAGCAGCCGAAACCCAGCTGCAACACTATCATGTGGGAAATTATATCTCTAACTAGCGCCTATTTGATTAACGCTAACCAATCAGAAACTGCGAGTGAACTAACTCCTGTATCCAATCATAGTGCCTTAAGAGACGCATGCAGTCTGTGTGACAAGGAACATATCCAATCGCTGTGTAACCGGTTACGTGAGCAAGAATCCACTGTCTATAAATAGAGAAGTAATGTAAACAATAAACGGGTCTCACTACACACCACACCGGCGTTCGGGTGATTCGTTCCTCTCCAGCTCATAAGCCCCCCGTAAGAATAGAGCACGGATTGCCACACACCCGGAAAAACCTCTTCAGCCTCATCCCTGCGGGATCCGTCATTTGAAGTCTGGAAACTTGGAACCCATAGCAAGAAAGGGAGGGCTGAGCCCATTCGAGTTCTGCCTTAAGTTCAAGGAATTAAAAAACTAAAAGTCCAAGTATGTACCACAGCACGAGCCAGCCTCAGGAAAGCACTCTGAGAAGCTATTTCCCGTGGACTAGAACTGACCTTCCCCTCACAACAGGCCACAGGGTACAAATAGAGCAGCCTCCTCACGCACAGCTCCCAACGCCCGTGCGATGTGTCATGGATCCGTCTCCTTCAAGCACACTCCAACGACAGGGCGAGCTCTTCTCGCTACCCTCAGAGCACTGATTAGCTTGAACTGGAGTCAAAACACCAAACTACGTCTGAAAAACCGTAAGCCGCTCAAGAGCGCAGCCTTCCCGTCTCCCCTTTGACATTTACTCTCTAAAGCTGCTTCCAGCTTGCTCCGGAGCACCACCACGCTTTGAGATTTGGAGCTGGCGATGATCATGAACCACAAACAGGGAACACCTGCACGGCCAGCGGACGCAAACAAGCCGTAATCCGAGAGATGGAAGACAGGAACCACCACAAATGCACACAAACATGTAATGTGACACAGTTTGAAAGCAAAGTTTAGCTCTTCAGCAGGCAGTGAACAGACAATGAGTTATGTGGCATCTTCTGGTTCA
>NW_010417260.1:50386-50744 GCF_000710305.1 Buceros rhinoceros silvestris | reverse complement strand
AGTTCTCGTCCTTCCACTCTTCGGCTGATGCAGCGAGAGCTGACACACACCCCTCACTTGAACCGCTGGTTTGTGCTCAGGCAGAGCAGCGGCTACAGTAAGTTACCGCTGTGCAGAGAAAGCCCCGGCAGTTCGGACAGCCAAACGCGCTCTGACACAGTCACTCCCATTAATCTGTCAGAAAAATACACTGAGGAGCTGCAGCACGGCCCTAGAGCACAGCGAGCCTCAGGGAGGCAGGAACTGGAACTGCACAGGGTGGTGATGTTTTGTGTGCTGAGTACTGAAAATGGAGCGACCTCAGAGGAGGAAAAAATAAAGCCAAGACACACAAGACAACTCTGAAAGAGACGAGGCG